>NW_009914998.1:0-17049 GCF_000696875.1 Nestor notabilis | reverse complement strand
ATTAAAAAAAAAAAATAAAAAAATACTATCACCACACAGCAGAAAGACTTTAGAACCAAAACTGAAGAAGCAGGAATTTTTAAGGCACCTGAATTACTTAGACCAGGAAGAGCTTTCAGGAACTGAACTTTGACCTGCACTTCTGACATGACCGGTACAGGACCTAACAGCTTCGCGAACCAAAACCAGTTTTTGGCACCCTCTAGAGGTTTTGCTCCCACAGAGAAACAACTCAGAAGATAAATTATTGTAATTATTACAAAACTGGGGAGAGCTTATGATCCAGAACCAAGCCTGTAACCTGTGCAGACTGGTACAAAAAGGTTTATGAGAAAATGCAAAACCACCACATTAGAGGATTAGTTCTGGTCCCATTCTGTGGGATCAGATGGCTCATCTCATTCAGTTAACCCCAGGACTTCTAGGTACTTCAGAACAAAAACTAGAAAAAAAAAAAAAAAAATCACAATTAATACTCCCTTGTTAAAAGACAGGCGGAACCTAGTTTCCAGTACATGGCTCTGGAGCTTCATAAAATCTAATGTTTCACTTAGTTGAGAAAATAAACCCAAGCCAAAGACAGCTAGCAAAATAATAGATCACCCAACTATGCAACACAGTAAAACAATATTCCAAACTTTTAGTGTCACACAGACTTATTTTTTTATGTAAATTAAAAGTGTATGCATGTTCTCTGAATAAAAGCAGTATTAATCATGCAATTCGCCATAATTTGCCCAGCCACTTCTCCCTTCCCACCAAAACCTGTCCATGCAAAATATAAAGGGAAGAGGACTTTGTATTACATAACTGCCTTCTGACTTTTTGATCAGGTTGGTGTTAAGATGCAACTTCCTATATTATATAATGAAGCTACCTGTTCAGATCACATTAGGTCATGCTTTCCAGATCCAAGACAAATGGACATTAATGATCAAACATTAAGCATTAATTTTCTGCTATCATCACCCCCCAAGACTGAAAGCAGAGGGTGCTTCAAGCAGTTGTGCAGATTTATGCAACTTCTTCAAAAATTTAAAAGGAAAAAGAAAAATAAATCAAAAAACATTCTACAATCTGAATATTAAACAGGCATTTCCCATCATCAGTGATACCACAGAAATGTAAATTCCACCTGTGAAGTGATTATTTTTAGGGTAGTTTGAAATTGTACAGGCATTAATCCATAGCTTTCCAACTCAGAGACTGGTCTTTTGCTGCAAACATCTCTCCATTGTTTTGTTGAGAAAGCAAACAAAAAAAAAAGATCAGGGTGTCCAGGTATCCCAGGAGCAACAGAAAAAAGGGAGCATGCTACATATACTTCTTCAGTTCCAGTATCAGAGTAATTTGAGATACAGACATCACTTTATTCCAAGTAAACTGCCACATCAGCAAATGGTGAAATGAAATGAAGACCAACTGCTAACAAAATCATACAGCGTCTGCTTCAGAGAAAACCATAATGAGACTCTTGAAATATCCTGATGATGGCTCCTCGGGGATCCAGCTACTGTGAATTTTGTATTTCAGGAGACTAGCTCTTGAATGTAGAAGAGTCTCAGGCAAGGCTGAATGGTGATACACAGACACCCTTGGTGCAGGCATACAGGCCCTACTAGAAACCATGTAAAGCTTTGAGCTCCTTTACATCCTGTTATATCTAAATTTTCAGGCAGTATCAGAACATTCATTTGCCATCTGCCTACCAAAAAACTTTTCCCACACACTGGACAAGCCACAGTAACCAATGCAACTGACATCCTTGGAACGATCAGCACATTCAGTGTTCAATCTGAAGACCACACACAGAGTCCTATTTGTAGAGAAACCAGTCGCCTATTGTGTTAAAAAGCAAGTGTCAGTGGAAGCACACTGGGCCCATACTCAAGACTTCCCTGGTCCCAAAGCTTCCATTCCCAGTTTAAAGCCTTCTTCCTCATTCGACATGAAGTAACAGTTAAACTGATGTAACACCCCACTAATATCTTGAGTTCTTTGAGACAATGCAGATGCCAAAGTAGAAGTCAAAGAACAGCTGTGAATTATCTAGAAATGCAGCAGAACTGTGCAGAGCTGTCCAGATGTGGCCTCATCAGTGCTACATAGAAGGGAAGAGTCATTTCCCTCCCACCTCTTGGTGATGCTTTCCCTAACACAGCCCAGGAAGCTGTTGGGCGTTCCCTGACATAAGAGCATACTGCTGGCTCATATTCAGCTTGTCCACCAGGATCCCCAGATCCTTCTCTGCAAAGCTGCTTTCCGGCCAGTTGGCCCCAAAATGTACTGGCGCATGAGGTTATTCCAACCCAGGTGCAGAACGTGGTATTCTTCCTTCACTGAACTTTACAAGGTGCCTGTCAGCTCTTTTCTCCAACCTGTTAACGTGTCTCTGAATGGTAGCACAATCCTCTGGCATATCAGCCACTCCTCCGAGTTTTGTATGATCTGCAAAGCTGCTGATTGTAACTCTGTCCCATCACCCAGATAATGAACGAAGAAGTTAAACAATACAGGATGCAGTATCAACCCCTGCGGTACACTGTTTGTGCTCGGCCTCCAGCTGGATTTCATGTTGCTGATCACAACCCTTTGATTCCAGAAGTTCAGCCATATTTCAGCCCACATCACTGTCCATTAATCTAATCCATACATCAAGAGCTCGTCTATGGGTATGCTATGCGAGAATGTCAAAAGTCTCCCACAAAGTCATAGTAAGTGGCACTCGCTGCTCTCCCTTCATCCACCACAGTCAACTCATTGTAGAAGGCTATCAGGCTGGTAAAGCATGTCGTCTTCTAAATTGATGCTGACTACTCCCAGTCACCATCTTGTCCTTCATATGTTTGGAAATTATTTCCAGGAGGATTTGCTCTATCACCTTCCCAGGGACTCAGGTGAGACTGACTGGCCTGTAGTTCCCCAGATTATCCTTCTTGACAGCAGGACTGATGTCCACTTTCCTCCAGTCCTCAGGAACCTCCCCTGATCGCCATGACCTTTCAAAGATAATTATTAGAGACTTTAAATCTCCTACAACTAGTACAAAAGTAGAATTTTTAATGTAGGTAATGGTCAGAGACATTCTTGCATCTGTAACAGAGTGCACACAAGTATAAAAGGGAAAGTCCTACTGTAACCATCCTAAAATAGCCCAATAGTCACAGATAAATAATAAGATGCCACAGAATTTCATGTTACTAGTCATGATGAGTGAGTTCAGGCTATCTGTCAGTAACAACAGCCTGTGCCCTAACTCAGGAGAAAACAGTATCCAAAACAAGCCAGCTACTAGCTGAAAACACAGGTAATGAAGCCTAGAGCAAAGCTCATGAGAGCAGGAGACAGTGATGTCAGGAAAGGGTGCTCAACTGTGGAAAAGTCTATTGGAAGAAAAAGAAGGAGAAAAAAAAACAAAACCCAAAAAGAAGAAAAGAAGAAAAAGATTCTAAGTCGAACCATCCTCTGAGGAAAAGCAAAAGAAAATCTTTATCATGAGTAAAGGAGATCATGTACTCTGCTGTATCCACACACAGAGGTAAACAAACCCATCTCCTAGAAACTATGGTTTTTAAACTGAGTTTTCTCCCGAGAGTGTATCTGTAGAAAATACCACTGTCATTTCATATTGTATTTACCCTTCTGAGGCAAGTGGTTTGTTAACTCCGCAAGTCTTGCTCATTGTAATCTGACAACCTAGAGAACAATGGGTAAAAAAAAAAAAAAAAAAAAAAAGACATGCTTTCATGCTTTGAGAAGCCTCTAGAATGTAAATGTATAAAACCACAAGGACTGATCACCTTTTCTACGTGCATTTAGGATAGTGATATTTAGAATAATTAAAGCAGCAGATGTTCTAAAATTCACTGTACATTTCAATAGACCATACTATCAAGGCTGATGAGACATATAAAAATGGAGCTGTGCAAAGTTGTTTTCTCCAATAAAATAAATTAATTTTGCTCAGCTATCCTTTCCTTTCTAATTATTATTTTAACTGAAATAGCAGCAGCTGTACAAAAGCTACAATTAATGTTGCATGGAACTTGGTAAGTTTAACGAATTTTATTTTTCAAAGTAATATTGCATTAAATGTATTTTTGATTGTGTATTAGATTACTACCTGGAAATTCCTCCAGAAAAATAAACACAATCTGTAACATGCCCAAAACCATTATACATTCTTGCCACTTAAGTCATTACCCATACTTGTTGAGATTATTTACTTCATTTGAAACACATGAAGTGATAAAGGCAACTTCTACCTAATAAAGTGCAAAGAAAAGTCTATGGTGACCTTATGATCCACTGAGTCAAAGCCTAGTTTGCTAAGCCACCTTGGCCCCTTCCCATTTTGTTTCCTTTCGTTTCTTTTCTGTTCCGTTTGATTGTTTTACAAAATGATTGTCAAAGAAAAAAATTATTACACCAGAACACACCACTTTAGAGAAATCACCTGAAAAGCTCTGAGATTTATTTAAGACAAACAAAAATTAGAGTAGTATTTCATGTTTTGTGAGAGAAAACTGTCCAAATATTCTAGGGCTTACCTACGCTAATTATTTTGCTGAAAGAATCTTTAATTACTTCAACATCAATTTAACCCCTATTTGAAGAAAACAACCTACGGATATAGGAAATTAAAACATTTGTCCCTCATCTTCCTGCTCTGAGACTGCTTCTTTGTGCTTGGAAAAAACAAAAGGAAAGGATTGGAAAAACGTTACTGCTGGTAAAACAAGCTTGAATAGAAGCTGCCTGTCCAGTTTTCTCTCAGTACATGATGAAAAAATACACAGGCATTTGCTCATAAATGAGTTTAACACCATTCCTTATACACTCTGTGTTAACACAGCAGTATTAATGCTGTAGTAAGGGACCAGCAGCAGAGTATTCACTGATACTTTGTACAGCTTCATTATTCTTGCAAAAGGAAGTTTTGGTTTTGTTCTTTAAACTTCTCATGGAGAAGAGACCTAGTACAGCTGCCTTCCTCTCCCTTCCTCCCCTTTTCTCCCTCTCCAAATGACTTCCTTTTAACTTATTTTCATGTTTTTAAAGAAGGGACCAAAGCTCAGTAATGACATTTTCGGTTTTGGAAAAAAGCCTCTTGCATCACATAAACCATGTTGTTAATTACTTGGAAAAACATCGTATGAAGTCAAACCAAAGTTACCTTTATGCCACACATCCACTGAGAGCAGTATAACAGGAGACAAGGATCTGCTTAAGCAACATGGAAAGGTTACATGTTCTAGCGAACTCAGAGAACATAAGCAACTGGGATCCTACTTTCATGCTTGTACCTGACCTGTTCTCAGCCTCTCTAGACTTGTTTTCCCTTGTTAGCAGTTGTGTTAGCTAGGTTTCTGAATTTTTCACCACCAGAACCATCTGTGAGTATGTTTCGGACAGCACAGGTTCAACAGGGTTATGATCTAAGTTCAGTTGTCAAAACACTGATGTAGTACAAAATATAAGAGCCACCACAATGTTTGATTACTTAGATGATTGATAAATTAACATTACAGTCTGTTACTCCATCTGCATTCTTGCATATGGTCTTTCGTATATGGTACAGTTAGTGAATCCACATAACACTATTTTCTAAACACACCCTGGGAGGGGAGCTAGTTATATACCACTTTGAATGGGAAGAGAGTGCTGAATCATAGTCCTGACTGAGGTCTGTTTGTTACTGCTTGTAAAAGGCCACAGATTAACACAGAAGTGTTGAGCTCACTCCGAATTTCAAGGTGGAAAACCCTGGGATATTCACAACTAGCTTCAAGGTCCTGTTGTAACTTAAGTCTGAGGCCCAGTTTCACAATAAAATCAGCCTAGTGAAATTCAGTATCAGTAAGAAGTGAATACATTTCCACGCAAACATTGAGAAGTTTGGTTCCTTATCAGTAGAATGAGAAGAAAATTTGAAATGAGAGCTGTAAACAGGACAACTGAAGGAGTTTCCTGAGACTTCTACCTGCTAGCCCGCATCTAGAGGTATCACCTTCGGCCCTCAATGCCACCTTTTTGCACCACAAAATTATTTCAGCTATGAAGAAGTATCCTAAACTGTAGAGGGATGCAATACATAACCCATGCACACTTATTAGCAAGTGATAGTACCTACATCCCGTCAGAGAGCAGGAAAGATCCCAGATGTTTAAAATACTTTAAAAAGAAAAAATATGTATATTCTACTGAAGCTGTTGATGACTGTTTCAAGACAAATCAACAGAAGTCTTTATAAAAGAGGAAGCCTGCCTGACAGAAAGAAAAAATTAAAAGAGAGGTAATACTGCTATAGACGTTTTGGGTAATATCTGAATGTCATATTTAGGTATTATTAGAAACTCTGCATCTATCTTCAAACTTCAGGAGTTTTGGAATATAAATGCTTAGACCTTAAATTGCAAGTCCCTTTTTATTCTTCTCTTCTACACATACATGAAAAAGGTGAAGATTAAAACATCAGAAACATTGCACAATGTCCTATAAATTCATTCAGCTGGGTAAGTCACCTTTAGAAGAAGCTCTAAAATGATTCATGTGGAAAGAAGAAAAAGCTTTGTGCTGGCCTTCCTTTCCCCAACTGTTCCTGTGAAATGCAGATGTATAGCTGTGCTTCAGAAATACACTTTGTACAAAAACCTGGTATTATGAAATAAATCACAAGTCTCTAACCCTTTCACAGAACGAGGGTAGAAGTGCAAGTTTTAGATACTGAGAACACATTTAGAAATACCCATTTTTCTGGTTTTGAATGATGGGGCTTTGTACAACCTCGTTTAGTGGAAGGTGTCCTTGCCCATGACAGAGGGTTGGAACTAGATGACCTTTAAGATTCCTTCCAACACAAATCATTCCATGATTCCATGAAATAAGAATAAAAGAGAAATTGAACTCTGTAAAGTTCCTTTCTTGCTGCTAGGAAATGTGGTAGCCACCTGAAATTCAGTTTAGGTGAAGTTTTGGGGTTTTGGTGGGTTTTGTGTTAATCAAAAATAATTTGTTTTCTGTGAAAACAGTGAAACAAGCAAGACTAGAGTACAACCAAATTAAGAAGATGGTATAAGAGAGACAGACATACTTCAGGGTCTGCATCAAGGAGGGGCAACATATGTGAAGATACAAATGCCTACACAGAAGTGTGGTACGGGTTTTCAGTGGCTGCTCCCATTTGGAAGGGAAATCAACCTCAGTAGTTAAGTGGTGCAAGCATAGCACCTTGGATGGCCTGTGTAATTCATCAAGAACCTTGCCTGTCAGAATGGTACAAGTAGCAATGTTATGTTCTGGATTACCTAAAGGAGGAAACATTACTGCAGTAAGTCCTCTGTAACTTCAATGGAGTTTGAGGATAGCTAAAACTATTTTAGTTTTGCATTCCATTCCCTTCAATGTGCAACTTACAGCAGTTTATATGCAAGAGACTTGTGATTTATTTCACAATACCAAATTTTAGATTCAAAGTGTATTTCTGAAGTACAGCTATATATCTGCATTTCAGGACTGCTTCATTTTCCACTCGTCCCATTCCTCCTAGCTAACTCAGCTTTTTCATACCAACCACTCATTCTGTTTTGTTAAGCAAAAATATGACTATATTGCATAGCACTACAAATGATACCTTCCTAAATAAAACCATGTGACAAAAAACCTTAAGTTTTGGCCACCTGCCAATACTATGTAGTTATTAAATCCGAAGTGGAACCAAAAGACCATATTTAAATAAAGATTTATGAGAAAAGTATTTGGAAAAATATGGATACTTAAATGTTATAATGAGAATATTAAGTCCTTCAAAAATCAGGAGCCCTGGTATTTTACCAGAGACTGAAAATGTTATAAACAAGCAAATTCAAAAACAGTGGAAGGGGGAGAAATAATTGCTTCATTCCCAAGAATATGTACTTCCATAAATTTAGTTACTTGTTTTAGAGGTCTATACAGCTTCCTAGAGAGCAATTCCACTTACTGACAAACATCCTACAGTATCAGATAAACAAACCTCATACTTCCAGAGCTATACTGTCCTACAGGTCAGAAAGGATCTATTTGTAAGGTAAGTTAGCTAAACAAACTAACATTATGATTTTCTCCTTCTCTTCCCACTCCTCCACTATCCCCACCACCACCCATCTGTAACTCACACACCAATCAAATCCGGAAAATAATCATTTGACCCAGTATCACAAAACTTACAAGTTACGAAGTATTGAAATCATAAGCTGCTACTGAGAGTACTCATCCTGCCTGTAATTACCTGCAATTTTCTTAAACACACACACAACTGTGTCATGACAAACATTAGATTGTAGAATTATTGAAGACTCAAGTAAAAGACAGCTGAATAAAGAGAAAACAGTATTTTTACTAAGGCACATCTTATACAGCACATCTCCCATGGAATCGGCTGGATTTCTGCTACCAAATCCAACAAGGATACAAATGTAATTTTGTATTCCAACATTTTGAGGCTAATATTCAAGTCAAGTAACACACATGCCAAAGAGGAACTTTAACATTTGACACAGATGCAGCTAATTCCATATGTAGCATACAAGTACAATATATGCACACATTTCTTAAGACATGTTCAGACTGTGTATCTGTGCAAGATATACTGTTAGAACTGAGATACATTTGTAAATAAAGCACTACTGAAAAATGTATTTCTAAAAGTACTTTCTAGAAATCATCAAGACTGTCCCAACTACCTGCGGTAAAAGACTGAACCAGGATCTTTCCTACTCATTCACAATACAGCAATTGTGCTTTCCTGCTTGTCTCTCTGTCCCCACTTTCCTTCCCCAGACTTTTTTTAGTTTGCTATTAACAGTATCTCAGATCCCTTTTTCTGCTTTAGACACTAGATCCACAGTTTAAATAAAAAAAAAAAAAAGGGGGGGGGGGGGCAAAAGCAATTTATATCGCAGAGTCTTTGGCTCCTTGACAAACATCATTGCTCCAAGTCTGTTCTGTCAATAGATCACCAACAATTTGTCATATGAGGACCTGAAACATCGTCATAACTACTGATCAAAAGCCAAGTAGCTCCTCGCTGGATATTTTTAGAGGGGAGACCATGCTGAGAGAGTCTCAGACAAAGCGATCCATCAGCAGCATCAGTCTGAGGACTCCAGTGGGCAAAGCAATGTTGTAGAGGAAACCCCCACTCCCCTTCACCAGCCAGTTCTGGTTTGAGTAAATGTATGTACGGATTTCAGACACAAACAGGAAAAATCACATTCTTTGAAGTCACTCTGCCCAGTAGGCTTTCCAGTGAAATGACACTAGCATGTTCAGATTGCCAGACACAGATGCCAGATGTCAAAACTCAAAATGTCCCTAAGTCCTAAAGTAGGTGAAGTTTATGTGGCACTTCACTGGCATTAAGTATCAGGTACAGCATATTCCTCAAATACTAACACTGCACTGACTAAAGGGAAAAAAATAATCTTATTTTGGAAATCAAACTAAATTCTTAATCTAGCTGTGCAAAGTTTCAGCCACTCTAAGCTAAAGAGAAGTCATAAAACATGATCAAAGTCTTGGGTTTGCCTCTCAAAAACAGGTGTCTTCTCTGCTCAGTTTAAGTCTTTCTATACTAATAGACATGAAATACGAGAAATATTTACTACTCACCACCAAAAATTCACATGTCTTCAAATGGACTGGGGAAAAAAAAAGACAGCAAGACCTACACATGCGCTGTACCTCCTAGACTTGGAGATAGAAAAGTAAGAATTACAAAGCTGATTAATCTTGGCTGCTTTTAATTAAAAGGTATTTACAGAGAGGGAACATTTAAGACCACTTATCAAAGCTCAACCTCAAAAGGGCAAAGAAGAGATGTAAAGGTTAAGTTTTATACCATACTTTTGCATTTCATCCACCTAAAGTAATTGCTGCCTAGATCTATGCTACATAAAGTAACACAGAATACAAGGAAATGATCATTTGATTTTGCAATGAGGAGCATTATCCATCCTTTGAGTGTTCATTACGACAGTCAACATTGAGAATTAAGTGCACAGGATCCCAGTGGAAACAAACTCATAAAAAAGAGGCTAACAAACATCCCTAATCTGACCAGAAATATATGCTTTGGAATTCGTTTTTATTGGGCGGGGGGCCAACGACGACAACAACACACAAAAAAAACCCCAAACAAACAAAAAACACCCTACCCACATGTAATGACACATGGACCTATTTACCTAGGAGTATTAAACAATTGCTTATCAGAATTAGGCTTCTCAGATATACTACTTCTCAGATACACAACTGCATTAGGCTTCTCAGATATACTACGGCTTCTGTTCAATACTCCCATTTATGTAAAAAGATTTCTTGATTATCATGACTTTGTTTCTAATGCCAGTTCTTAATACTTGTGATTCTAAATTTACCCTTTGATTAGACATGCATCTTTCTAAGTAAGCTCAACCTGTCCGTTCTTCTTTGAAGAGATTAAAGTCAGAGTCCCTCAAGACCCTTGAGGCTTTGTGCAATAATTTACTTGTTGTTGGGTAAAGACAATAGAAGTCAGAAGTGGAAAATAAGTGCAATAAGCTGCCAAGCTTATCAGAAACTTTTCAACCAAAAATATGTACTTCTAAACCTATAAAATCTTTAAGGGACCACCATATTTATACAGAAGAAGAGAAAATGGTGTGGCATCTCTTACATGCATTCACCTACAGGATGATGTATGTCATCACTAAAATAAAAGCATCTGTAGTAGTTAAAACTTAATGAGTACGGTGTCATATAAATGTTAGTTTTCCCACAGTTAATCAACTTTACCTTCTCAAAATCATGTAGACATAGCTGAGAGGCATTTGGGAATTAACTTGGTGATCCCTAAGCAGGACTTCCAACCCTGTTACTCAAAATTCTTCTGCTGGTCATTAATGCTATGAACATGGTTCAACAACAGAATAAGTAAAACAGAAGCCAACTGTCTTCTGTCATTTTGATTGTAATGATAATTTCGAGAATGCATTAGGCTTTCTACATTACTGACACAAAGAAGAAATGTACTATCACACTTTCAAGTTCTCCCCTGTACTGCCAGATGACATACATCAGCACTACAGTGGAAATCCACATATAAAGTCACGTTATTCTTGTAGCTCAAGCTTCAAAATCATTTGCAGTAAGAATAGCAGGAATTATGCGCTTCATCAATTACTGTCAACCTCCTTCATTAAAGCACAAACTTTTTAAAATATCCAAAGCTCTTTTGTTCTATTCACTGCACTTCTGAGCACACTAGGTCAGACAAGGTTAGGCACTGAACTCAAGGTTCAGGTTACCATCATGTGGTAATCAAGGACACAGGTACTTCATCAGAAATATTCAGAAAGTGCTGAATATGACTAGTCATTTTGTTAAAATTTGTCAAAATGCTCAAAAACTGACCTAGATTTTGATCTGTAAGAATTCACTAGATTATCCACTCTTTACTTAGCATCCACACCATTTAGGAGCCCAACTCTCACTTTCCATGAGACTTCAGCTTCTAAATAATACAGAACGTCATTTTCAGATGTATCACACCATTCAGAAATGAGATGATTAGGAGTGTTCAAAAGCTGCCCTGAATTTGAGTTGTAAGAAATATAACTGCAAAAAAGATGGCATAAGAATGCCATTAGGTATCTTTAAAGAACTCAATTACTCTAAAAATTCTGGCATACAAAAATTTTTCTCTAAAATTTCTGGCAACAAGGTTTGCCCAGGAAGGCTTTCCATGTCTAATCTTGAGCCATTTCCACTGCTGAAAACCTTTAAGCCATGGTTTCCTTCGATAACCATTCTCTGACCTAGCCTTCTGCCTTCTTAGTCTACTTCCTACTGAATATGAACCTCCATATCCAATACTATGCCATTTCTCATGTCAAAAACTGAGCATGAAAAGGCTTTTGCCTTCCCACATGCCGAACAGGTAAAACAATAGTCAACCTCCTGGCAAGAACAGCAATTATTTTTAAACAGGCAAATTTGACTGGGACAACAACCACCTGCTTTCAAAGAAACCCTATTACTACCCAGCCAAGTACAACATCAGAAGAAAATACCAGAATACCAGGGCTTGATTCAGATAATCATGTATGTCATCTTCAGAAGTTAGATTCCTCACTCAGCTAAATCTAAAATAAACATAAAAAAAAAAAAAAGAAAAAAAAGAAAAATCCACACCAAAACACACACACATGCCTGTAGATCAGCTACTGTACAAGAAGTACACACATTCCTGAGTTTCAGTATTTTGGCGGAAAACTATAAAGAAAAATTTTAAGGTTCACATGTTCTGTTTTCAACCTCCAGTGCGTATTTGCTTGCTTTTCAGATATCCAGCTCCAAAAACCGCAGAAATACCCTCCTGGAAAGCAGGAATTAAAATACAATACATTCCTTGAAATTAATTGCCTGGAGCCTTGTATTACCTCTGAGACCCTTGCCAGTCACCCTCCCCAGCTGCTTGCTGTCTGTGAAGTAAGGCACGGACCTTCTACAGGATGCAGATTACAAATTTTAGTAATCCCAGTGGTGCCAAAAGGTACAATAATTTTCTACAACCACTATGAAAATTATTTCTCATTATTGCCCCAAACATCTTATTAACTTAAAAGAAATTAATCTGATCTAAATTAATACAGAAGAGTTAAGTCTCAGACAATGAATTTAAAACAATTAGGAACCCCATCAGAATCCCTGTTTAAGCTACCTGCATTTTCATTTGTCTTCCTTCAAAAATTCAGCCTTAAGGGATATTTTGGTGTTACTTAATTGACTGTGTTATGGCAGAAGAATGTATGTATGGCTTAAAAAAGAATATGTTTATGTTACACTAAGCAGACAAATTGAAGTTTTACTGTCAATTTCTGAAAGTAATTTTCTTGGCCAAAAGGAAGTTTCCGTACAGTGAAGATTCTTGGGAGATGAAGAAATCAACTGTAAACTTCCAAGGAAAAATCACGGAATCATAGAATAGTTAGGGTTGGAAAGGACCTTAAGATCATCTAGTTCCAACCCCCCTGTCATAAGCAGGGGCACCACACACTAAACTATGTTGCCCAAGGCTCTGTCCAGCCTGGCCTTAAACTCCTCCAGGGTTGGAGCATTCACAACTTCCTTGGGCGACCACCCTCACTGTGAAGAACTTCTTCCTTATATCTAATCTAAACTTCCCCTGTTCAAGGTTAAACCCATTCCCCCTTATCCTACCACTACAGTCCCTAATGAAGAGTCCCTCCCCAGCATCCTTGTAGGCCCCCTTCAGATATTGGAAGGCTGCTATAAGGTCTCCACGCAGCCTTCACTTCTCCAGGCTGAACAGCCCCAACTTTCTCAGCCTGTCTTCATACAGGAGGTGCTCCAGGCCTCTTATCATCCTCGTGGCCCTCCTCTGGACTTGCTCCAACAGCTCAATGTGAGGTCTCACGAGAGCAGAGGGGCAGGATCACCTCCTTTGACCTGCTGGTCATGCTTCTTTTGATACAGCCCAGGATACGGTTGGCTTTCTGGGCTGCAAGCACAAATAAATAAATAAAATAAAGCAGGTGGATGAGTAGAAGGTGGGAAAATGCAAAATCATCCCCTGGATAACCTTTTCTGAAAAGCCCCTATGGCTCTTGGATGTTCCTGATTTGGTTGTTACTAGTCAAAGTGGTCTCTGCCTATCAGTGGCTTCTCAAAGCAAATGAAAACAAGTGGAAAATAATGGTTTGTCATACAGTAGAATGATTCTGGCTAATGCAATAAACCATAATAAAATATAACAGAAACCATGGTTATTCTACATATGAATTAAAAAAAGTTAACACTTTTTTGGTAGGTCTGAGAAGTACAGTTTTAAAGTTTCATCAGAAGCTCAGAAGCTCAGAAACCTCAATACAATAGACAGCGGCCAAAAGGACAAGATAATACATATTCTTCCATGCTTTGTGTCTCCTGAAGTTATTGCTTATTACTATAATTGAATTTTGTAAAGTAGAACAGGCAGATTAAGAGCCAGTAGGATGCACTATGAGTTAGCATGCCAAGAGCCACTTAAACGAATACTAAATACTTGCTCTCATAGATACTGAGATGTTTCTTCATTTCTTAGTTTTACACTAAACTGGCAACTATACAACAACAATAACAACAAAACAATCTATTAACTTGGCTACGAGTTTACACAAAAACAGATATCATGTTTCCATTTTAATTTTATTGAACTTAAATTTTGTCCAGCACACTGCCAAAGAATCTGGTCAGGTGATCAGCATTTACAACCCATTCACGACACTGAGTTAGCACATCCCCAGAGGACAGAAGAAATTGTTTTAGTGTGTCATGCTGCAATTCAGACCTCTTTCCAAGGGAGCCTAACTGAAGAAGAGCCATTAGCTAAAGTGTGATGTTGTTCTGCAGTGCATGTGCAGACGAATGCATACCTGTCTTGCATGGAGACTTTCTACTGATGTAAGAGAATGCCACCATCAAGAGTAAAAAAGAAAATAAACATTGAAAAGGTCAGGAAAATTATGGTTTTACAGGTGCAGTGACTTTTGTCACAGACCAGGGGGGAATCAATCTCTTATTTAAAAGCAAATGTGTTTTAGTCCTATTTGAGAGTCACTGTCGAAAAATGAATGCACTATATTTAAAAATGCTGTCTCCATTAAGGCTGATTGTTTACTTGTATGTTATTAATAATTATACTACTACATTTAATATTGCACACTTAAATAAGCATCCAAAACTCATCCTGTAATAAGATCTTACTGAGACCTTCAAAGGGGAGAAACAATCAATTTCATTTCTGTCAAACCTCAGCTGTAACTTGAAATATCAAACTCTTCATGACTTACAAGCCCAATCAATAAGTATCAAAACCACAGGTCCTTATTTAAGAGTACTGTAATAACGTATTTTTCTTATCTTGCTGCTACTCCTGAAAACTGCTGCTTTTAGGAATTGTCAAAATACAGGTTTGTAATCCTAACAAAGATATGCTGGAATTTCCACAAGTGACAGGCTCTAAAAATCGTATCACACTGAACCATGAAATAGAAAATGTATCTGAAATTTAGTGCAAAATTTAACACTCATGAGTTCTGCTGATTCTGTTATCTGCTCCATTTACATGCCAATCTACAGCCCTACCTAAAAATGCAGTTCTTAAAACCCTTAAAATAAGCTGCTCCAGCACTTCCTTTGTAGCATGTTGATTTTACATGTGTCTTCAGGAACAAATACTTAACACCAAACCACAGCCATTAAATTGATACCATCCATCAGGAAAGGTAAATTATGCAGATCAGAATTATGCAAACACCTTTTTTTTTCTGTTGCTACTATTTCTATTTTGTGCAGCTGTCTGTCAGAGTTCATTACGTGAGGATGAAGTTATTTTAGTAGTGTTATTCAAAAGAAAACCACAGCAGAAGTCACAAGCTTGTGTCACTGATGAGCTCGTATTTATTGCTTTTAACATCTGTTAAGGTATCTGATAAACAGAACTGGGGCATCAAAGCTTGAGTTCCCTCCCAAAAGCATCTTTCTTGCAATCCACAAGAAGTAACACAACTGGCATTCAGAAATAAACACTTGGCTTCCCACCAGCAGCTTTGAGGGGTATTTCCTTTGGTACATACACACAGCACAGCCCACTACTTTTTATTTTTTTTTCCTCCCCAAGCCTCTCTTATATAACAGACTGCAAAAACCATCTCTGAACAACGTGATCAAGATGCGATCTCCTATTTCGGTGCTACAACATTCAACATAATCACATTCAACACAGTCCCAAGCCTTTAATCAACTTCTCATTAATGTGAATGATCTATCGCAGGCTCTCTGCAGTTCTGCAGGATGCAGACTGATAGTCAAGGCTCCCAAAGGGTCAAGACATTCACTGACTGAAAAGAAACAGCTTCACCAACTTGGCTCAGAATTAAGTCTTACAAGGGCATTTGATCATCACAGACCATCCACATTTTGCTTATAAATCATAGTCTTCCAGGTGGTTTGGGTTTAGGGTTGGGGCATCTCCCCAGATAAACCCTAAGAGGCCCACAAGTAGGATGGCCAGCAGCTTTCTCTGGAGACCTGCACCCAACTCCCTCACACTGTATCATTTATACACTGACCAGCTGACTAGGGCTGTTGAAATGTACTAACCCAGCCTATATAAGCTAGGTAATCAGGTAATTTTTTACGACAAGATGAATATATCCTTAAATACAAGATGACAAAAGACGTTTTTCCTTCCCTGGATTTTGCAAACGCCCAGAACAGACATAAACTCCATATAATTCTGTGTAGTCCTCTCACTGTCTTGAGGTATGCAAGTCTTGACATACCCTACGGAGAGGTTTGCTACAAACCACAGCTCAAGCCGATTCACTGTTTTCACTTTACATACAGACTAGCTGTACAGTGTGTGAAAATAAACCTGCAACATGAAGTTTTTACTTTATCTTGTTATAGCCAATAAAAAGGCATACATGTTTTAAGGGGCATAAATATCAGTTACAACAGCCAGTAAAGTTAACAATTGGGTGTTTAATAAAGGAACCTATTCATTTCTAGATATTTTCTGCAAGTTTGGGCTATTTTTCTACAATGCACTTTGTTAATCGCGACACCCTAACACTTAAAAGTATCAGAAAGAGAATGTCCCTGCACAAGACGCTGTATTCCATGTATTTGTGCCTCCAATCCCTCCAGGGGAAATTTAACATGGTTTCTAAAATGACTCTTCTTCAGGGTTTTTATTTTTCTCCAAGATCCCCGGCCAGATGAATTTGTGTATTACACGTACCGCCTGCGCTGCTGCACCTCCTCTGTGGCGGCTCGATTCAGCTGAACCTACGCTTTGACCGATCGATGCAAGCACATTACACACCAGAATAAGAGTACGGCAGGGGTAAAAGGAAAGAAAAGCATCTTTCCTTTCAGCCATTAAATATAGATCAACGAAACACCACCGTGCACATCGCGGCTCCCCTCCCCACCCCCCTCCGCCCGCTCCTGGAGCGCAGG
>NW_009914997.1:0-18278 GCF_000696875.1 Nestor notabilis | reverse complement strand
AGGACTTACATTGTTTGGAGTCTCCTGGACTAGCAGTTTATTCCAGCCCTTCTTTCCTCTGTAGCCACTTAGTCTCATTTTTGGAACATACCTCAGCTATCCTTTTATCTGCTCCTATTTGGCTCACACTGCTTTAGGTAAAATACTGATTTTGTCAGTTTGTTTTCATCATACTGAGTTCCACTGCTGCCCCCACTCCCCATCTCTCACCCGTTTAGACCAGGACTGCAGCTTCCTGCAATTCTGGCAGGACAGCGTCCAGCATTGTGTAAGCAAGCGAGTGATCAACGTGGAGAAACAGGTGCAATAAATGTAATTATAGGAAACACATCAAAATAGGAGAAACTGGTGAATATGAGTCTGCCAGGTAGGTAGAAGACATACATTTTACATACGCTTCTTGTTTCCAGAAACATAACCAGACATTAAAGACATAAATGACATTCCATCATAGCATTGTATTATTTTGCATCTTCTCTCCAGTTGCTACTGCTGAAAAGTCCTGCTGAAAAGTACCTTGCAGTTTGTGACTTTTCCTATAAGCCAGAAAGGTTATTTAAAATTTAGGTGTCAGCAGTAAGTTGAAATGACAGTTGAAATTCATGGAAACATGAATTAGCTCTTTAGGTAAGAATTGGCATGAGGAATTATTCTGAGGTTTATTTGCAAAACTGTTACCACGCTTATGCTTCTTTTATGATGCTGTAAAGGTCCACCATCACACCAGACATGAAGCTTGCACAGTCTTCGCAGGTTATGCATTGGACACGGCTAAGGGACCTCCTGAACAACCTGGGCGAGCCCACAAAGTGCACCATACACAACAGTGATGTGACAAAATAAGATTACATGTTAGCTCAACTATATCATGCGCTGGTGTTCTAGAATTGGGCTGTGGTGTGATGGCAGCATAGGTCCTACAGACCACATCTTATGCACTTATTTCCAAATAAGGCTGGATGGTAGTTGCTAATCTAACAAATATCATATCTGTTGGTGTAATTTTTCCACTTCGAAATAGACTTAGCAGAAGATATGGTGTTGCAAAGAATTTAAATTACCACTCTAATGGCCACATTAATGCTGTTTCAAATGGAATGATCTTTCCTCAGGGCCTCAGTGTGAAACTTGCCATAATACTGACATGTTGGTACATTATTTCATTTTAAAATTTTCATCTTTTTGTCATCATTGTTATCATTATAATTGTAATCCATCAGTTTCTCAGCCAACACAACAAATCTTTTAGTATCTACTACATGATGTTCAGTGTGAAAGCTGCGACACAAAGATTAAGAAGTTACTTTTCAAGTGGAAGTGCTTAAACTTTAGACTTTTAAATGTGAATTTGAGCTGCCAAAATGTAGTAATTATTAGACATCAGAAGTATTAACTCTGGTGAAACTGTGAAAATTAATTCACAGATATGGGCATCTGGATTCAAAAGTGTTGGTCTGTTTGAGTTGTCCAAAGCTATTAAAGATATTTGTAGCCAAGACGAAAAGTGAACTTGAGTGTCTCACTTCCCATTCTTGTAGTTTATTTAGTATGGCTGCCCCTTCCTGCACTGGTGTTTTTTAAGTAGTTATTTCCAGCTGATTTCAGATTCATACTGTTGCACCCCATCCTGTCTTTTGCTGATTAATCACCATTTTTTCTCTGTAATAGTCGTTCACAGGCAGTCTGAATAAGTCTGTTACATCACTGTAGTCCTGATATATGGGATACATTTTGAGCCACATGCTGGGAACGGGTTTTGGTGCTCTGCACACCACATCACAGACAAAGTAAAACTGGGGAGCTGGAAAGAAGGAAGAGGGTAGCAGTGCTGGTGCTTAAAACTTGAAAGGACAGCTTTGACTTCTTCAGTTATTTTTTTCACAGTATATGAAGTATGTTACGGATCTGTGAATTAAATTCACAGGCAGTTTATCACATCTTCCAAGTTACTAATAAAGGTAGTAATCTGAGTTTAATGCTGAATCACCCTTCATCCAAATGGATAAATCAGACCACTGTTTCAAATGGGAAATATCTGAAATGAGGTACTAGGGTACAGTGAAGGTCACTGAGGGCTCCTAAATGCTCATAAATAAGGGTTCATTTGACTGGGGTTTTGTAGAGGGTTTGAGAATTCCTTTGACTATATATATATATATTTAATTTTGGGCATTGTTTTCCAAAATATTAGCAATATTGTTTTGTTTGTGGGTCTCCAAGATGGCTAGTTTTAGAAGAAGGTTGACTGGAGTTGGGGGAATAATAACTATTTTAGTGTAATAGACACAATTAAAAAAAAAAAAAAGAAAAAAGAAAAAAGAAGAAAAATGTGTTGTGTTTGGTGTTGTTTTTGTTTTTTTAAGATACAAATTTAATTTTGGGACAATCCAAACTAATCCTTGCACTATTGACTCCCTGATCCCTTTATTTGGGGGATAACATTAACCCTTCTAGACACATATTTAGAAAATAACATAGGTTTTTAAATGAACTTGCAAAATTTTGTATTTTTAAATAATTGAAGCCCATCCATCTCCCATTCTACCTGGTTAGTCCAAAACAAAAACAATTTATCCCTTTTTCATATGCTGCTTATTCAAAATAAAGTAGACTCAGTGAACGAAAAATATTACCAAGCCGTTTCCACACTGGAAGAGGGAATAAACTAAACAGTGATCTGGCAGTCAGAAGTACTTCTGGTATGTCTTTCACATCAGCTTTCTGTCAGGTTACTGTGACACTGCAAATAAAGTATGAGCACAGGGTACAAATTGTTACCAGGAAGTAGATGTAGCATACCCACACCATTTAACATGTAGCATTCTTAGAACATAGCATACTCTAGGCAAAGATGCTCTTAAAAATGGGCTGTGCTGCTACTTGCCATGAGAAGCAAAGTAATATTAAACCCCTTATCAATCAACCTGGTTGCTTGATTTCTTCCCTTTCCCCTTCCTTTTCCAAAACACGCTTGTAGCTACTTTACCTAAGCTGCATATAGCTTTGGGCTAATGACTTGTTGACGAATTCAGTTTATCTGCAAATTTCAAGTGAGACCATCTTGGTTTCAATAAAAACATTTTGTCTTTGCATTGCATCCTCCATGTAGGAGGAAGCCGGTGCATCAGACAAAAAGGTACTACTCATAAACTGATGTTTCATTTTCTGAGGGGTACAACTGTTAGCTTAAAGAACATTTTAGAGCAATGGCTGAAACCTATAAAAAGACTAAAGAGAAATAATTTGCAGAGAGGAAAATCGGGCAGTACATTGGTGTACACCATATTTACTCTTGCAAAAAATTGCATCTTTATGGTTGCAGAGTCACAAGGTCACTCTCCTGAAAAACCACAGGTTATAGTAATGCCATCTCATGACATTAAAAGAAAGATTGCCATTTCCAAATATGCAGCGTCTTATGGTTTCCAAATAGCAGCTGACAACGGTGTCTGGTTGTGTTATCTGGCAAGGTCAAATTCTGAAATGGTGAATAATTTTGGAGACAATTTTGGATGAGCTGTGTAGGCAAATACAAAGATAAAACTTTTTTTCCTTTTTTTTGTTTTCTGCCATATTTCTGTTCAAATGTTTAAAAGATGCATATAAAATGCAATGCTGAAATCTGAAATGTTCACTTAGAAAATGCTCAATGTTGTCACTGTGCTTGGGTACAGTGAACTCATTTTCCTCTGTTGCTCTTGCTATTAATCTATTAATGTTACAGATTTAGAGTACTTTTATTTCCTCTTAGTGTTTCCTGCAGTGCTTCATGAAACAGTACCCTTTATTCCTCAGTCTGGGTGTGCACTAACCTATATATGAGAAAAGGAAAACAACCTCTCTGACACACCTTTGAACTAACTCTTTACGCTTTGCTGTAGGCTGCACATTTTGCCACACTTCACTGGACCTGTTTGAATGTGCCCTGGTTTCCTAATGAGGCTAAGGGACTTGCTCTTTGTTGGTTTTGGGTTTTTTTTTTGTGTGGTTGTTTTTTTGGATATTTATTTATGTGGGTTTCGTTTTTTTTTCCAGCAGGCTGAGACATGGCTACATGCTATGATGCTAACAAATGTTTTTTAATTGATTATGTGGGAGGAAGAAGGAAGCGGGATATTTCTCTCTTTTTTTTTTTTCTTTTTTTTTCTTTCTCCTTTCTTTCTTTTCAAAAAGTAGGCTTTTTTTTGTTTGCTGCCTTATGGTTAAACTGTTTCTGGTTCATTGTAAAATACATCTGTCCTCATATGTTCTGCAAGGCTTTCTGAAGCTCTGTGATATCTTTTGATATGCATAATTTCTGAGGGAAGAATTCTGCATGCCAGCATCCATGCTTTGATCTAAAGATCAGTGTCAGTAGTTTGATGCTTTAACCTACAGTGTACAAGGACTGGTTGTGTAGTATATGGAGAAACTTTGATCATAGCAGTTCACCTGCCTTTCTTTTTAGGGGAATAACTGGGTTTTTTCCACAGAAGAATATTTAATTTATGCACGAGACATGATACAAAACTGCCATCCACTTAAGATGACTTTAATGAATTCAAGTGTTTTTATTTCTCAACACTACAATTTCATTAAAAATTGAGTACAAAATCCTCTAAGAACTTAAGTTACTTGAAAAGAACCAAAGGACCTAATTTTTTAGATGGTGTAGTATGCTGTTATTTCCTGATATAGGTAGTATTGCAAAAATCTCTTTGAGGTCATGCTGTGTATTATTTCAGAAGAGATGCCCTACCTATATACGTTGCTTGGATATCTCTTCCAGCATAATTCCTGTCATTGGACCAAGGAGGAGTGTTAGCAGAAACATCTGGGCATATCTGCAATGCACTTCTGGGTAATATTCATGATCTTTTATTATTCCACTTCAATGAATTATGTAGTTTGGAACCCAGTAAATTTTTGTTGATTCTTTTATTATGGAAGGGATGTTTTCATGCATATTATTGGAGATTTTTTTTTTTTGCTTCCAGGAAGAATTTTTGGTTAGGCATTTCCTTTCTATGTTATTGTCAACAGAAATATATGTAATTTAATTTCTTTTGGTTTCATGTCTGCTACTAACTTTGAAAATGAATCACTGAAATATTTCAGTAATAAGTATCTAAATTTGGCATGTGCATGGACAACTGGTGAGGAAAAGCAGAGTTTAACTGCTGTGCAAGTGTGAGCATGCAGGGGAAATGCCAGGATGGTAATAGCTGCTTCTTGAACTAATTGATCATTTTATGAAATCAAGGGCAACTGTCGTGGTTTAAGCCCAGCCGGCAACTTGGAACCATGCAGCCGCTCGCTCACTCCCCCCCTTGTCCTTCCTCCCCCCGCTCCCGGAGGGATGGGGAGGAGAATCGAAAGAATGTAACTCCCACGGGTTGAGATAACAGCTCTCCAGTAACTAAGGTATAATACAAACCACTACTGCTACCAATAATAATGATAAGAGGAATAACAAGGGAAAAGGACACAACCGCTCACCACCCGCCGACCGATACCCAGCCCGACCCGAGCAGCGATCTGGGCCTTCCGGGTAACTCCCCCCAGTTTATATACTGGGCATGACATGCTGTGGTATGGAATAGCCCTTTGGCCAGTTTGAGTCAGGTGTCCTGCCTCTGCTTCCTCCTGGCTTCCCCTCCTCTCTGGCAAAGCATGAGACTGAGAAAGTCCTTGGTCAGAGTAAACATTACTTAGCAACAACTAAAAACATCGGTGTTATCAGCATTGTTCCCAGACTGAAAGTCAAAAACACAGCACTGCCCCAGCTACTAAGAAGGAGAAAAAATGACTGCTGTAGCTGAACCCAGGACAGCAACCTATTTATTGACTTAGAGATGGAACTGACTCATATTTTGATGGATTCAAGTTTTCTGTCACTAGGGTTTCCTGATTGCCTTAGTTTATGTTTGTTTGGAGGTCAAACATTGAGGATACAACCTTAAAAAATACAAACAAACAGGAAGAAGATGAGGACAAGACAGAGAAAGTCTGTTATTTGGGAAGATCTGGCATGAGGCAAGGACAGGACCTAATTTCTGATATTTACTGTTTTTCTGTGACTTGTGAATCATCTATGTAAATTTTATTTATAAAGAAAAGGCAAATAACTTTTAATGGATAACTGTTGATTGATCCCTCAAGTTGTTCCAGGCAGGCCCCAAAGATACAAGAGTCTGTGGCTGGCAAAATGATAAACAATGATTGCTTAAAATTCTATTTAGAAATTAGTTGTGTGCTGTACTTTGTCCAGCTCTACTTGTTGACTGTCTGGGCAATGTACTTTACCTCTTCTGTAGCTCAGTGAATCACAGCATGTTATTAAAATCAGAGTTGACTTTTACCAATTTCCTTATTGTTTTGTGTTATGAGGCAGGTATGATGCTCCTGAGAAGCTTAAGTAGTTTCTATATTGCTGCTACACTGCATCTACCCTTGGTTTTTTGATGTATTTTTCCATATAGAGCATGGCATCTACGTGTGTTTCACGCACAGTTTAGGCAGGGGAAAGGAGGAGAGAAATACAGTGTTGAAGGCACTGCTCTAGCTATTCCAGCATAGAGATTTTCAGAATTGAGATGAAAAAGAAGAAAATTGGTCAGTAGCTAAGACATGTGAAGTAAGTAAAAGAAAATTCTAAGTATATAGATCAGCCAAATTTAAGGCAGGCATGGGAAATGGATAGATGTACATATGTATCGAGATATATATATATACATATATAAAATAATATAAATAAAATAATATAAAGTATGTGCAATAAGGATCAGCTCATATACTCTTCGTTTTCTAAAAATCTTATTAGCTCAAATATTTCTCAGGTTCTGAAAATTTTCCAAAGGGAGAAAATTGTGTAGGTCAAGACATCAGGTTTAAATAGTGACATTTAGACCTTTTTATCTGTGGGATCAGGAAATTAAGCCATGAGCACAAAAGAGCAAAGTATTTTTGCACAAGTAATTCTATCCCTCCAAGGAAAGCTTTAATCTTGTGCTTAAGTCCCTGCAAAGTCTGATCTGTCTGATACATTTCTGTTGTGGACACATTCTCACTAAAGCTGTGACTGAAATGAATGAACTGTCCTTTAGACAAGATGCTTCTGGACTGAAGCATGGAGGATACTGCTCCTGGTACCTGCAAAGTGCAGATGATCAGGTAGTCCCGAAAGAGAACAACATGCCCAGGAAAATCTGAGCACTGCAATGGAAGTAAAACAAGCTAGGTTAGGGCAAAGGTAACAGCCTGAAGGGACATGTACCACCTCTTACACATTGCTTTTCTGTTTTGGGCAACAAGAAAATTTCTTTGATTCCTCCTCTGTGTGTCCATGACCTAAGTAAATTTTAAATTGGAACATTCCTCAGATATAGCTGGATTTACAGGACTAGGTTATACTCAAGGCCAAGAAGGGGAGGAAATTGATCCTTAGGTACAAAAATGTAGCAGCTTATGTTTCCTCTGTGATAAACCCAGTATCCCTGCTACAGAATGAGGTCTTCAATGTGAACTTTGATTTACACAATACGTTCCAAAGACTCGAAGGCCTTGAAAAGATAGTTTTAGGTGTATCTGATGTTCTGCTAGTGGGTGGCTTATTTGAATTCATGGATATATATTTTAACATGTAATCTATAGCAGACATATACCTGAATTTTTGTTATTTTATATCAATACTCTTTTTCTCAAGTTTTAATATAAGTAAACAATAGGAGGTGCTATGAACATTTTGGAGAGTACTTCTTCTGTGAAACTGCCTTCTGTATCATGTTATTTGGCTTGGTTTTCCATCTTTTTAGGAAACATAACTACAAAATTATTTTCATAACATAAGTGTAATTATAATATTATTTCACTCATTGCTGAAACATGACATTTAGAAATCTTACTTTTAGATATGAGACTAAAAAACCATGCTCTATTGAAAGAAATAGTTAAGACAGGGTATATCATGATCAAGTTAAAATTTGTAGCAGTTGAGAGGTTTTAGAATACAACAGCCGAAACATACAGTTTCCTGCAGAGAAGGATTTATGAAATGCTGCAGGGGGCAGGGAAGGATGCATTACAATATGGCCTTTCCCACAGAGAGGGATCTTGCAGAACTCTAACCTAAAAGTGCCTTGCTTTCATAGGCATCTAAAATGAAGCACACCTTCCCTACCTGCAGTGTTTGGTCTCTGTGCTTTTCCCTAGAGAAACCACAGGGGAAACTTGGACGAATCCTATGTGCTTCATATATGACTGGCTACTCTAGAAACTACTAAATTAAGCCAAGACTTTCAAGTGGAAATCCTATCCTCTCCTCTATTTTTCAGTTGCTCTTTTTCTGAAACATCTTGTAGATAATTGATTCCTCTGTGCCTATTTAGCCAAATAGTTAGCTTTATCAGACCATTGCATTAGCTTTCTATGGAGCAGCAGAGGAAGCAATGCTCTTTCTCTCTGTGCGACCAGAACTGCAAATCCACTGAAGCAGCAACATATTACCAGACTTTGAGGCCAATCTCACTCACATTGAAATAATTGTAAAAGGGCGTTTGAAGCGGGGGGGGAGAGGGAACCTTGTAGGTAGGATGTATTTGAAGAGATGATGAGCACTGGCTCCAGTGGTCATCCCATCATCTGGGACATGCATTTGATGTACTGGGCTTGAATGTGCTGTTTTCTGTTATCTTTAAGCAAGAGGAAGCAGCTAATCTTCAGATCCTTGTTCAGTGCTTCACTGTGCAACAGTGCAGAACTTTGAAGACAGAAAGTAAACTGGGTAAAGATAGTTACTTTTTTCAGGGCAGAGGGAGGGATATGTGGCTGTGGGGAATACTAGGAAGCAATTTTGTGCTCACTTTCACAAATGTATCAGGGCAAACGAAACAGGTTGTGCATGACTGTCTGATGTCAGCCACTTTACAAGTCTGAGATGAAGTTAGAAGGCACAAAAAAGGACAGTAGTAAAGTCAAAATAATAGATCAAAAAAGGATTTCTTCTTGAAACATCAATGTTGATACACTGAAACAGATGGGTGCCCCAAAAGAATAATATGATTTTCTTTTGCCACCTTGCATAAAGTCCCTGCAAGCATAAATAAATATCTATGAATTTATACATACCTATATGTGTACAGAATCATAGAATGGTTTCAGTTGGAAAGATTATCTGGTTCCAACCCTCCTGCCATGGGCAGGGACATCTCACACTAAACCATGTTGCCCAAAGCGCTGTCCAACCTGGCCTTGAACGCTGCCAGGGATGGAGCATTTACCGCTTCTTTGGGCAACCCATTCCAGTGCCTCACCACCCTCACTGTAAAGAACTTCTTCCTTAGATCTAACCTGAACTTCCCCTGTTTAAGTTTGAACCCGTTACCACTTGTCTTATTGTTACAGTTCCTGATGAAGAGTCCCTCTCCAGCATCATTATAGGCCCCCTTCAGATGTTGGAAGGCTGCTATGAGGTCTCCACGCAGCCTTCTCTTCTCCAGGCTGAACAGCTCCAACTTTCTCAGCCTGTCTTTGTACGGGAGGTGCTCCAGTCTCCTTATTATGTTCGTGGTCCTCCTCTGGACTTGCTCCAACAGCTTCATGTCCTTCTTATGCTGAGGACACCAGAACTGTACACACTACTCCAAACGAGGTCTCAGGAGAGGGGCAGGATCACCTCCTTTGACCTGCTGGTCACACTTCTTTTGATGCAGCCCAGGATATGGTTGGCTTTCTGGGCTGCAAGCACACACTGAAGCCAACTCATGTTCAGTTTCTCATCAACCAACACCCCCAAGTCCTTCTCCGTAGGGCTGCTCTGAATCTCTTCTCCGCCCAGCCTGTAGCTGTGCCTGGGATTGCCCTGATGCAGGTGCACTTTTCATTGTTGAACTTCATGAGGTTGGCATTGGCCCATTTCTCAAGCGTGTCCAGGTCCCTCTGAATGACATCCCTTCCCTCCAGTGTATCAACCAAATCGTGCAGCTTAGTGTCATTGCCTTGCTGGGGGCGCACTCCATCCCACTGTCCATGTCGCTGACAAAGATGTTGAACATTACTGGTCCCAACACCAACCCCTGAAGGACACTCAGGGATACCAGAGATACTGCTGATGCTGGAGAGCAAGATACATACTGTTTATGTTACTTATAGCAATGGTACCTGGGAGTAGCCCAGGAGCTTGTTACAGGAAGGGTGTTGAGACAGATTCATTTACATAAAGGTTTATGGATGGGGTTGGTCTACCTTTGATAGATCTTCTGATTAAAGCTGATCTTGGGGACAAATAAATTCAAAGAACACAAAGATAGAAAATAAAAAAAATAAAAAAAAGGAAAGAGAAAATTCTTCCCCCAGCGTCCAGCTGCGAATAGCAGGGACAGGGCCTCAGACAAGTGTCCTCTGCTGGGGACTCTCTGCACTGCAGCAGGCTGCCCTGGTGATGATCATTCTGATGAGTTTTTTATGTCTTTCCCCCAGTGCTAAATATATTTTTCATTATGACCCATATAAGCTCTCTCTGGGTTCTTTCTGATTAGAATGTTATTAGTTGATGATTGGAGTATGTTGATCAGGTGCCAGTGCTGCACACTGGCTGGTTATTATGCTTCTGTGCACACAAATTGTTGGATAATATTTATTGAAGATTTAAATGTCTTTTAACAGCTTCCTTGTGTGCTGTATTTTGGATTTTTCTAATATATACGAAAAAAATCTAAAAAGGGAATGAAAGGGGGACAAAACAAAAGAGAGGATTCTTATGAGTGTGGTGCCCATAGTATTGAACATTAGAACCTGGCCAAACACCACCATCAGGATTTGCAGGTGCAAGGCTGTGGGAGCAACAATAAGACTACAGTAGAATGGGGAGAATAAGGGTAAAAGATTGACACAGAGGACCTGGAAATGCTGCCTCAGTGGTTAGGTAAAAGGTTACAAAGCTGTAAATAGTAAGCTTTTAGCATTACTAAGACTAAGGCACTAAAGTACTTAAGACAATGGAACAAGAGAGAGATTCGGATTTTATTGCATTTGCATCCTTGAAACCAAACAGATGCACTTGAGAGGCAGGTACGGGGAGTCTGAGGACATTTGTCAAGGCTCAATTCAGCAGAGCATGGAAGTGGAGAGGTGTTTTTATCCATATTCTCAGTTTATTTTCCAGAGCTCTGTGGGGATGGTCTCTGTTCATGGGAGCAGAGAGAACTATCAGTGATTGCCAGCATGCCTGTTGGTTTCTATCATAAATCTATTGGTGCTGGTTTTCTGCCATATCAGCCTTCTACAAGCAGAAGTGCCTGGAAGGGCGACCTCTTCACTGGCTGTGTAGCAACACATTTGGATACTGTAAAAATGGCATGTGTAGTTATAATCTGAACCTTCATTATGCTTCGTTTACAAGTAGATTAGTCATAAGCATCAAGGATGCTACAAGCATAAACTTTTACCCGGAGATTGCAGGGATGTCCCAGAGACACAGCACAATACTACTGACAGAAAAAGAGCACTAATTTTGCACTTCTTGGATGTTTTCTATTCTTATACAAGCTACACGAGTGCTCAGGCACTTGTATAGCATGTGACTGACTGTAGCTTCAATTCCAGCTTGTCCTGGTGTTCATAATGGAACTGGAATAAAAAAACAGAACAGAGAAGTGAAGGACATGGCTGTCAAGGCCTGGAGTCAGATAAAAAAATTGTTAGCATGCCATCCACCAACATTTCCAGATTTAGAACAGATGACTCTGACTCAGCGAAGTGAGGGGTGGACAAGTGTCTGTGACCGACTTAGCCATGCAAAAATGTCTAGGGAATTCATAGTGACTCACCCCCAGTTTTAACAATTACAGATGTCATTTTGCTTTGGGTAATTTGTCTCATACAGCTGACCTTAAGGTATTAAGGTATTTAAGGACATGTGAGAAATCTCACTATCCTTTTGTGCATTTTTGTATTTAGATTCAGAACTTTCCATAGAATGAGGTGAGATGTTGAACATTCAGTTCCTTTTTTTCCAGTTTTCTTGAGTGCTGAGAGAAATTATCTTGTGTAATCTCCACAGTGTCTCCACCAACACTGGATGAGTTTTGTAACAGCAAAACCAAAATGTTCTTCCAGTTCAGTAATGGATGCTTAGTAATAACTAATATTGTGTCTGCTCTGTCTTTCCCCTATAGGAACCCGATTTTATAGCAGTGCTCTGTAAGTGTCACAGCAAGTGCTACTGGTTCTGTATATGGAGGTGAGAATAACAGCTGTCTGCAGGGATGCAGTAGCACAGCAGTTGTAAAGCTCTTCTTGCTTTCCTCATTTGCACAAAAGGCTTTCAGCCTGTAAAATACAGAAGACATGGAAGATGATGGATCATAATGTGTTAGTACTTCCCTTCTATAGTCTCTGAGACTTCTGAGAATGACTGTTTCTGTGAATAAGTGATTTTAGCTGAGCTTTTTTTCATTGTTCTTATTTCCAGTGGGGGATGGGCCATATTAGTTCTTATCTTTTTTAGCACCTAGTTCAGTAGGTATTGGTCCATGATAGGGGCTGTTAACCTTGGAAGATTTGACAAGAGTAACTGAGGATGAAGGACTATGAAGAGCCATTCTGCCACTGTGGAGAATGGCAGGATATACTAGCTTCTGTATTTATATTACATTGCTTATACTTACATTGCTCTAGATACAGAGTAAATCTCAACCCTGGACTTGTGTCAGACGATGTCTTGGGGAAAGCATTTTGTGGAGGTAAAGAGAACATTAGCCTTTGTTTCTTGATATTTCCCAGAATCAATGCAATTCGCGCAGTCTCTAGCTGCAGCACAGCATCATAGCCTCTCTTTAGCTCCTCCAGCATGTCCTGCCATGGGGGAAATCCTCTGTCTACAGGCTCACAAAGACGGAAGGGACACTCCTGTGCAGCTCCTTCCCCCTGGCTTACACTGGGGCTATTTCTGCTCCTGGTTCTGAGGACTGGGAACATCTAGAGAGACCTAGATCTAGGAATTTCTAGGAACCACACAAATCCAGATTAAGCTCTTGTCTGAGACTGCACTTGAATGAGTAAGTCTTTGCAGGAGCAGAGTGTTGGGGGACCTGTGTGTTCAGATGACTCGGGCAAAATCAGAGGTATATTTTCATGGCCATCTCAGTGTAGAAAGACCTACACCTTTCTCTGATGGTTTGTTCACCTATTTCCCAGAGCCCACAGTGTCAGAATTTGTTATCAATATTTTCTAGAATAGTGAAGACTTCATATTATTTGGCTGTTCAATGGTGACTGTGTTAGAGCTAGAAAGCAACTGCCCAGATTTTAAATTAAATTTATAGGATCAGTGTAAGAATGTAGAATAATATTTCTATTTTCATTTGGAAGACTGAGGTAACTCTAGCCAGTGTGCTTTAGAAAGGCACACTGAAGTATTTAATTTAGCAAATAGGTATTTACAAGAACAAAATTTAAACAACCATCTTGTTTTTCACATAAGTAGCAATTAAATGTGTTAAGGGATTAAATTTCTCATATTTTATGCTAATGCATAAGAAGCTTATTCCTAAGCTCAGTTTCCCCAGCCATAAAGTGAACATTAGGAAGAAATTTCACAGAACAATTCTAAGTGTGTTTCTAATCCCAAAACAAAATAATCAAAGCATTACAGCACCTGGCAAAGCTTACTGAAATAATGCTGGATTTAATTTAGGTAGACCCACCATAGTAGAAGATTTCAAGGATGTGTGTTTTGCAAGCATCCATCTGTTTAAAGAAAAGTTAATTGTCATAAAACTAAAATACAGTCCAGCAAATTATGTAAAGCAACTGTTAATTAATCAAAGCATGGTTTAGAGTAAAAAGCAATTGGAAGTTATTCTAAGAACTATTCTTTCAGGCACAGAATAGAGCCAAGTTTTATTAAAGGTCAGAGAAAGAGATCAATTCATAACTACATCTGAGTAGCTGTAAAACTGAGGTGAAAAGAAAAGGTTGTCATACTTTATCAAAGCATACAGCTCCATTTTAAACTTTTTTAAAATAGTCACCTTGTTTTCAACTTGACCTAAAGTAACATCTTTAAATAACCCAGGAGGTGAACAGGGAGTAACACTGAAAATACATACCTGGGCAGGGGTTACAAGAAGGTATAATGATTAGAAAGTGTCTATCTATATATAAAAAAAAAACAATCAACCAACAAAACTCTTCTCATTCCTTCACACTTGACTAGTTTCTATTAAAAATGGATTTAAAAGTCAGTTAATTAAGGAATCAGAGTATCAGAATATAAGTGACATAAAGAGGCTAGTCAGGTTTGTAATATGGTGTATTTCTTGCATAAAATACAGATGTACAGAGAGGTGTCCAAAAGGCTTTGACGCATGCCATTCTGACTTTGCTTCTTGTGGAAAATTAATTCCACATGAGATGTTAAGACAGGAGTGAGGAGAAGACTCAAATCAGTATTATTTTTTTGCTAACTTATAGTGTTTCATTTGCCTGACCACTTGCATGGAAAACTTTACACTAGTTTTGACATATCATTAGCATAGACCTCAGGTTCCCAGCCACTAACTGTGTCTGGTTTATCTCTGCTGTCAAACTTGTTCACAATGAGAGCAATCTCTTCTGGATCTTCAAGGATACCTGGGAAGCATTTTATTGTCCTTGCAGAGCCAAGTATTGGCTCTTGTGTTGCTTAGAGTTTATATACTAACTGTAATACACTAACAAGTCAGCATAAGGATATCTAGATGTAAACAACACAAGCCAATTCATTTCCATGCATATGTTCTCCATTTTCCATGAATAAAATCTACTCCAAGCAAATGATAAAGAGGCAGAAAAGGAAAAGGTAAAGCAACTCTTTCCATCTCTGTAGTTTTTCTCCTGCTAAAGAAAATTTTGTTCACATCTCAGAAGCCAAGTTTCTCAGGAACAGGTGTAAATCTATTACTCCTCAGATATTCATGCTGGGAAGTGTATGAAGTAGAACAGATGCATTAGCTATAAGAAACATTATATCCAAGCAAAAGCTTTGTTCATAAAACATTTCAGCTGCAAATGCTGATTCTTAGCTAAGAACTTAAGAGAAATGTTTCAGTATTCACTTAGCTCTTGAATTTCTTTTCAGTTTTATTAGGCAGTGAAGTAGATTTGTTTCCAAACAGAAAACTTCTTGTAGAAGCCAAGAACCTGGAGTCATGCGGAGCTTATGGGTTATAAAGGGGTTTTCAGTGTGTTTGTTTCCTGTATGGAACACTAGAGTCTGAGTGCCTGTTTTATATTGCTCTTGGTGTATTTCCATAACTGTGGCATAGATTCATTACAGGATACTGTTGAGGCAAGTGGTACAGAGGATGAGTCTTTCTCAGAAATTGGGATCTTATTCCTCAAATGGTGTGTGATTGACTGCATGGCAGTCAGCCAGCTACCAGCCTTGTGGCAAATAAATCTCCCCTTTTCTGCTTTGCGCTTTTAACTCTGTAAAAGATTTCTTGGGAACAGTCTTAGACTCAGTATAAGTGAACAGTTCTTGGGGGGTGGGGTGGTGGAGGGGATTGTTTTTGTCTTTTTAATCTTTCAGGCTTGGAAGAACTTGAAAAATAGAGTAAAAATAAAGGATCTCACCTCTCACACATTGCAGAACTGTGATATGAATTTGATAAGTCTGCAGCCTGCTTTTACTGAGGATTTTATAGAGTTGTTTGTACTTCACCAACCATAACTCTTACTGATTTGTCAAGGAAATCTTTTCATTGCAGAACACTGGAAATGTAGAATATGCACAGCAGATTTTTTTGTAAAAAGGCTGCAAAATTCTTGTTTATGAGCATAAGACCCCTGCAGGGTTAGACAGATAGTTCATGTAGCCCTTTATTCTGTCTTTGACAGGGCAAAGGCTTGCCCTCCTTAGGAGAGGTGCTTCTTTTGCAGGGTTTGTCTTCTTTTAACTGTGAAAACTAACTCACTCAGAAAGACTGCTGACCATGCTGTCAACATCACTGTCTGAGTCTGTCTTTTTGTTCATCCTCTTTGTCAGCTCTGTGCTATATGGACAAATGTTGTATGTGCACAAAGTTCGAAGGTTTAGATTACATGAAAATACCAGTACAGATGTAGAAGCTCCCTTGGAGTGTTTTTAAAAGTAGGTTGTTTTATGTTAAATTCTGTTATCTAGTACAGGATGTATATCTAAACTAACTGCTCTGCCATAATCTGAAAGGAATCTCTTTCGTTACTGACTCTGCTATTGTAGCTAAATTACAAAATCACTTCCTAAACTGATCAAATTATTCTTTTTATATATATATTTGATAATATCTAGATCTCACAGAACATTCATTCTCACAGCTCCTACCAACAGACTCTTTTAAGAGCCAGTGCTCACCAATTTCTGGTTTTGAACCGTCGTTTAGTCACAAAAATTTATACCTATGGGTGTTTGAGATAATGTTCGCTCATTACAACAACCACATTGTTTCTGGTTTCCTTCTGTTAAAAAGCCTCTACATTCTCTTGATTATCCTATGAATCCATTTCTGCAGCTGTTCTCTAGACTCATCTGTCTTGAACAGAAGTTGCTAATGCCTAGTAGAAATACTTCATCTATGTATCGTAAAATTGCATTTTTTTGTTTTGTTTTGTTTCATAACATCAGTGTTACTGGCTTATGAATCTCCTACAACCAACCAAAACACACAAGCTTGCGTTCCATCATTGCAAATCAATAAGTCCCAGAATTTCTTGCTGTTAAGTCCAGAACACATGCCGTAAACCAAAGAATGTAGTACCCAGTTCTGTCATGGCCTCATTAAAAAGTGCTCCTAAGAACCATGAACAGCCCCCACCAGAAAGCAAGAGAACAGATTGTGGAATATAAAAGTAGTGTCTCATGTTCCACATTAATTTGGGTGTATCTGTTTGCATCAGCAATGTGTAGGTTATTACTACATGTCAGAGGAGTTATTTGTAACTAGGGAGAATACAGGCGAGCAAGCGGCATATAGATGAATATTATACATAGTCAATTAGACATACTCAAGATAGATACAAATTGAAGTCCTGCTAGTATACATAGCAACAGCAGTGTTCTGTAACTGCCATGACCTCTTTTGCTGTCACTTCCACAACTCAACCTGAAGGTTTCAGACATCTATTGTAGGTTTAAAGGAAACAGGATTTCTGAGCTGCTTAAATTAAGTAACATATATTTTCCAGATTCTTTGACTTGCAACTGGTATTTGCTATGGCTTTCCATGATGCTAAAAGGGGTCATCAAACAGAACCAATGATTAATATATGTGGTATTTGTGCAAAAGCAGTGGCTTGAAATCTATCATTGCAATTTTAATGGTTCTTGCAATTCTATGTTTAGAACGGTCATATATAATGTTTTGAATTGTATTACAGGAACACTAAAGCAGAATTGATTGCTGAAATCTGCTTTACACTGTCATGTCTAGGTCTGCAGAATGGTTTGGGGTGACAGAAAAAGGTTAGGCAAAGTTATTCATCCTCTTTGCCTATTGTCCTCAGTGTTGGTACTATTCCTCATCCTGCTTTAGAAAGAAGTCAGGGGCAGTAAGGTGGTCAGACATTAAAAGGTATGCCATTTATGAACAAATGCATATTTTAAGAAGCTTGGCTCTGATGACTCATTCTTTCATAACTGGTTTGAAAGGAGTATCGAAAAGCTACTGTGTGGAGTCCTGTGCAGTCACTATTGCTGCATTTCAAAATGCTGCTCTGTGTGTTTATGGAACATGGAAGTCTTATCAAATATCTTGACAGTTGTCTCTGTCAGACCTCAGTGTAGAGGCCCTTAGGCTAAGAATGCACATTTACAGGCAGGGCACCTCCCATACTCTCTGAAGATAACACTGGGTTAGACAGGGTATTAATCATGTACTGAATTTTCAGCAATGGCTCATGTTCCCCTGACTGAAGTTGCTAATGTGCTCTATTTGAAATTTATGCCACAGGTTAGAATTTTCTGCATTCTAGGATCCTAGCATAAACTGTGACTGCGTATTTTGCATTTTAAAATAGACTTTGCATTTTAAAAACAAATGTGAATATCTCATATTTTCCAATAAATTGTTACCCACTTCCTTTTACATATTCCAATAAATGTGGTAATTCCAAGATGTGTTGGGGGAAGGGGGCATCGATCCATCCCAACACTCCCAGTCAGTTGCCAGCACCTATAATAAGTGTTTGGAGGGATGTAGAGATATTTCAGCTGCTCCAGCCATTGAGTCAGCTTCATATGGAGCTAGGGTCAGATGCCTCTGTACAAATGCCCGTAGTAT
>NW_009914996.1:0-202 GCF_000696875.1 Nestor notabilis | reverse complement strand
GTAAATAATGCTGCTGAGGAAAGAGCACTTTCGAAACTAAAACCAAAACACCCTTCCCTTTTTTTGGAAGTCGAGTCATTAACAGTGCCAGCCACAAGCATCTGAGAAAAACGAAAGACCTCAAGTCCCACGCACCGTGTCTGTTTCCCTTATGCACACCCACAAAACCTCCAGCGTTTACACTTGCCCTCTTGAAATGATG
>NW_009914995.1:0-41887 GCF_000696875.1 Nestor notabilis | reverse complement strand
GGCGTTGCCGCGGTCCCGTCGAGCACCGCGCACCCCCCGCCGACCCCCGGCCCCAAAGCCCGTTCTCTGTCGCCACCTGCTGACCCCCCCGCAAGGCACCCCCGGGACGTGGCTCTCCCTCCAGCTCCATGCGAGCAGGGAGCTAGCAAAGGCTGGGAGCCAAACCGTGGGTGAATGAAGGGCCGGAGCTCATCAGCCCTTGGCATTTCCCCTCTGTTTACGCGTTGCCGAGGACCTGTGTCAGTAACGCTGTGCCACTTGCAGAGCACTCAAGTCCCTTTCCCTCAGGTGTGTTTGCACCAATATGTGAGTTTGGGCCAGGGCATGTTTTTGGAGGGAATTGCCTGATCCTGACCACCTGTGGAGGGCTTGCAGGGTGCACAAGCAGGTAACCAGATGGGAATGGAGTCAGCAGGGCACGCTAAAATTACTCTGAAGCAAAATCCCCCTAAATGTGCTGTGTTGAGGGGGTCTGAAAACTCAGGAGGGCTTTCTGCATGTCCCAAGAATTGACCATGTTACAATCAAACAGGTCCCATTGAGCAGGTCCATACATCAGAGCGGATCAAAGCCCAAGGCTCCCAACTCCACTACGACAGCCACTGAGCTGGGGAGGTTGGAACTAAATGATCTTAAGGTCCTTTCCAACTCAAACCATTCTATGATTCTATGACTTCTCACACTGGCATGTTTGCACTGTGTCTTTCCTTCAACTGTTCTGATGAAATACATTAGATCATGTGAAGCTGATGGGTTCCAAGCAGAGAGACCTTTTGCACTCTCCCAAATGCTGCATAGTCCCTCAAGTCTCTTCAGACAGAGAGAGGACTTGAAAACACTGATTCCTGATTCCCCTCTTCCCCTGAGTGCCTGACTTCTGCATCCTTCCCCTACAGAGAAAGGGGTGACATTTCCTTTTTCCCTTTCCTCACCCTCCTTTTTTCTTTCATGGAAAGCTGCAGATACATAAATCTTAAAGAGGAGTCTGGGTAATAAACAACAGTTGAGAAGAAGCTCCTCTCCACAGCCCTGGGAAAGGAGGACAGTGTCAGGACAGTCCCTTTCTTGTGGTTTCTTGTGTGTTAGAGCAGGCAGGTCCTGCCCACTGTGCTGGCTCTCCTGAAGCCCATTTTTAGGCATCTGTTGCTGTGCTGGAGCCAGGCACTCTGAGTAAGCTGCTTGAAGTGCCAGTCTCCCACACTCACTCCATCACATCCCTGTCTGCCTCTTCCTATCCCCAGGGAAGTCAAACTGTAGAAAACCAACTCTCCCAGTAAAAAAAAGGGGGTTGTTTTCTGACATAGTTCCCCAAACTTCATCATGTGGCCAGCCAGGCTGAGGGACCTGGCTGAAACAGACATTTAGGGATTGGGGTTGGCAGGACCGCTGTGACCCTCTTCTAGTCTGCTCTAACCTCTCACCAGGTCACCCGTTAATTTAAGTGCTGCCTCTTGGAGCTGCTTCCTGCAGTCTCACATGGGTTCTTCTCTCATGGGAAGACCCTGAGTTTGCTTTCATTTCCATCGGCATCACCGATTTCATGGATTACATCACCTTTACACTGCGGTCCAACTGTAATCAGTTTACAGAGGGAGTTATCACGGGCTAGTGGCGATTTTCCAGGCCACACCAACAGAGAGGTCTGCAGAGAGCTGGTCTGCAATTAACCCCCCGGCAGCTGATTAAAGGTGACGTGACGTGCAGGAGTGCTGACCCCCTGCTCTAATGTGCAACCGCCGATGAGAGAAGCATTTGCATGCACACGCTGGATTGAGCTTGCATAGGGCACAGAGACTGAGAACAAGCAGCACTGCATGAAAATGAAGGTGATTCACCTCTCAGTGCAGAAAGATCACCCACAGGTATTTCCTGTGTCTGAAAAGAGAGTATGATTATACCTTTTTCAGCTGAGACCCAAAGGCAAACTGTTGAGGACAGGCTCAGTGTATCTTAGTTCAAGCTGCTTATTTAGGTGCAAGTACAGATGGAAACTGAACGGAGGATTTTGGTATTCCTATAGTGGGCCATCCCCCCTGTGATTCTGTCAGAGCAACCCCACCTATTTCTACAGGACCATGATGTGGTGGTCAGGCATCAGAACAGGCTTCCCAGGGAAGTGGTGGAATCACCATCCCTGGAAGTGATCAAAAACTGTGTAGGTGAAGTGACATGGGTTAGTGGTGGACTTGGCAGTCCTGGGGTAATGGTTGGACTTGAAGATCTTAGAGGTCTTTTCCAACCCAGTTGATTCTATGATTCTATTCTATGATTCTGTGATGGTTAAGGCCCACTGCCCCTCCAGCAGCAGTACGTTACAGGCACTGCTCAGAAAAGCTGCTCAGTATCAAAGAAGGAAATACTAATAACTGCTTAATAAAAGTTTCAGTAAGAAAGAGTTTCCTCCTTCTTGCCAACAGCGGTACAGAATGTGGGGAAGCTGGAAATAAAGCAATCAGAATGTAGTCACATAAAAGGCAAAACCAGCCCCGGAAGGAAGTCAGGTTTCTAGAAGAAAATTACTCTATAAAACTCATCTGGATTTGAGAACAGTTATTGGTTTTGTTCCAGCCCTCCTTTCATGTTCTAAGTGGACTTAAATGCAGTAGGTACACATCAGTCCAACTTTAAAACCTGCTCTTTCATTGCTATTAGTGTGTATAAAACCCCAGCAGAATGCCATCATGGCTCTTAAAAACAAATCCCATTTTAACCTCTTTTTGCCCAAGGGAGATGCTTTCTGGTGGGTGCCAAATGGAAGTGCCAGCCAGGGAAGTTTTATGGTCCCATAAACAAGCACACTGGATTATGTAGCATATATATCGCACCCTCTGGACCTGTTTCCCTCCCTGGAACCCAATCAATAAAGTCCAGCCATTCCTTCTCAGCAACATGGGCAAATCCCAGCTTCCCTGTGCCAGGCTTTATCAGGTCTTGGGAGATCCAGGTTCTCTCCTGAGGACCTGATAGGGTGGGGAGATGCTCTTGGAGCTGAGCAGAGTGGCATAAGGTATCCCCTTCCCATCTGCGGGTCTGGGATGCTGCCTACAGCAATAGCTGTTCCTCCACGCCTCCAGCAAATGGAAACAAAAACAGAGGAGGCACAGCCAGCAGAGCAGCACAGCACACAGGGGAAGTCATTTCCTACTGATACCTCTAACACATCATTTTCTATCTTGATGCCTGGGATCTGGTTACCTTTATCTTAGCCAAAAGACTGGAGCGGTCGTAAAATGTATTTTGCTTTTATTTCTTCTAGAAAACTTTATCATGAGATTTTGATTATCTGTCCTGCAGCAGTGAATTCCAAAGGTTCATTATCTCCTGTGTCTGCCTTTGCTGTCCTGTCCTTATTTTTCTTCCTAATTTCTCAGTTCCTTGAGACATCCATTCATCCTGGAATTGTGAAATGGAGAGAAAAAAAGGCAAGGCTGACCAGTTTTTCCTTTCATTTGTCACTGTGTCTAACCCAAATGTTTACCCTTGCCCCCCAGATGTATAAACTCCTTTCCAAGCCAAGACATTCTCTTTTTCCCAGCAAAGCAATCTGTTTCACTTTGAGGCCATGCTGAATGGTAATACGAATCTCAACACGTTTCAAGTCCCAGCCTGACTTTGCAAGGAATAAAGACATTAAAGATGGTCTCATTACTGCGCTCTTTCCCAAACACTAACGAAGTAGCACCCTCTAGTGCAAGCTAACATTAAAATCCTCAATAACAACAACCCTCCTGGGCCAAATCCAGTCTTGGTGCAGTGCCTCTGGAGCCTCTGGGGATGGGCTTAGCCACAAGGCTTTTCTCTTCTGTGCTCTGAAGCTTTCCCACATTTTCTCCCTAGGGCCCCTGTGGATGCTTTGGGCACCCAATGGAATCTGAATGTGTCCCAGGTCTCTGGCAGTCCCAGGTGACAGCATCACCTGCAGGCAGGTGGCACGGACTCGTCATTGTGCCATGTTGCTTTCATTCCTATGGGATGTTGCGGCCCACCAAAGCCTGGAGGTAAGAAATGTTCCTTGCCAGCAGTTTGCCTCACATCTTGGGTGTTTTGAGACCTGCAAGAGGCATCCCACCTGGTTTGAAAGGACTGGGGGCAAAAGAGAGGGCAAAAAAGGGCAGGGAAAGGGCTGAGCCTGTGGCTGGGCTGCGGGACTGGGACTTCTGCATGGAGAAAGGCGGTGGTGCCTGGGAGAGTTGGGGACTAACCGGGTGTGAAAGCTGAGGCCGGGGGCAACACAGTGTTGTATTACTTCTGGTGCACTTTTCTTTCATTACTAGCAATTTCCATACATTTCATCAGTTTTATTGTTGTTAGGAGGAAGGAGAACAAGCAAATGACACAATTTTGGCAGACCTTGAGCAGGGGGTGACCTGTGGGGTGAGCGAAGGGGAGCGGGGTCAGTCCCAGATGCCATCGGCCACAACGCGGAGGCAAGTTAACCGTGTCGTGTCCCGCACGAAATCTCATCGCTTGAGTGCACATATAGGGATTGGATAAAAGCACAGAGCTCCCCTCTCACGCTCTAAAAATAACAGTGAGTAAATGGCTACTTGAGATTTCATGCAAATTAAAACCCCCAAAACGTACCCGCTTAACCAGAAGTGGAAATTTATCCAACATTTCAAGACTAGACCTTCCTTTCATTAAAAGCTATAAGGAAGCTGCAGCTCTTAAGCTGGGGAAGGAGAATAAAATCCTTGCTGTCAACCCAAGGTGATGCTGAGGTTCAGGAGCCAGCGTGTGCTTGCACAAACCCCAGGGCGAGCGCTTGCCCTGGGCACATGCACCTCCTTACAGGGCAAGTACCAAACCAGAGCCCTGGGCAAAGCCCTCCAGGCACCAGAGCTAATGAGCTATGTGGTGGTTTCACCTACGTCTAATGCTTCTGCTTTTTAATGTACTGGAGCCGTTGTGAGTCCAGCTGTGGATTCTGCATGACAGGGCAATGTAGGAAGTGTTGCTTTTTCTTGAGACATGATAAATAACGTCCGGGGCTGCTATTTGTTTTCGGGGAGTGCTATTTTTAAGCCAACGATGAGTTGTTCCAGAGTGAGGTTGGACCGTGTGGGTAAGGGGGTGGAGATGGCCTGAAGCCATCTCAGCCCTCTCCAGATGTGGGGCTGTGCTGGGGAGGAAGCAGGGGCAGGTGGAGGGAGGCCAGACCCCTTCTCTCATCCAGCGCAGCCTGCAGGAAACAGGGCAGCAGTGCTTTACCCCCAGGCTGTGGCAGTGCTCCAATACCTGGAGCAGCCCTTCACCCCCATTCGCATTCCCTACGACCTGTGGGGGCCTCCACACCACAGCTGGATACGGCCCTGCAGGGCTGGGAAGGGGGTATCTTATGACAGAGACACGAAAAACCCATGGAGTTGGAGAGAAGAAATGGTTCTCTACCTTCTCCATCTCCATACTGTATTTTACTATTCTCTTCAAATGAAGCAGACATCATTATTTCCCATTAGGTGTTCCTGGTGCAGGAGTATTTCATTGAAAAATGGTTCTTTAATGCTAATGGGAATTATACTCCTAGCGTGATTTATATTAATAAGGCATGTGCAGTTCCTCGGTACATTCAGACCCAGATGGGAAATGGGATATTTTCTTTCTGTCCTTCCACACAACATCTGATGAAGTGCTCCAAGCACACAGTTTAACAAGCTATTCTCCTCTGGCCTTACAGATGAAAAATAGTCCGTTGTGTCAGCTCCTCAGATGCCTATTTTTACACCTTCTGTTTGTTCTTAGTTTGACGTTGTTAATCACGGTCCCACCAAAGCCCCATTGTTCAGCTCTTCAAGAAGAATGTTGTTATATTGACTGTTTGTGCGTCAGCCCAGCTCTCTCTGGAGCTGCATTTGGATGAAATTAGATAATTTCCATTAGGAGAACAGGCATTATTAGTCCCCAATGCCAAATTGAAAAGAGAGCCAAGATTACTATTTCTGGCCGTGTTCACCTCAGGAAGGAACCTTCTCAGCTTTAATGGGATTTTGCTATTGTTGGTTGCCTTCTGTTTGACTCTGGGCCAGCAGGGTTGAAAATTGTTTAGAAAGCTGCATGAAATATAATAGAGCCCAAGCCATTTGCTGCAGCACATTCCAGCGTGATGTTTATTTTGAAGAAAAAAAAAGGGGGGTAAAAATTATTGTCCTTGGCAATAAAAAAAAATCCCACCAGCTTGACTCTCAGAACATATGCTTCTTGTTGCTGTTGTGCTTCCAAAACGTGCTGCCAGGACTGGGGCGTTACGTACAGAAGTGATAAATCTAATACTATTTGTAACGATCTACAGGACTTGTAGAAGCAGATTACAGGCACAGGCGGTGACTTTATGGCAGGAAAATGAAGCCAGGTCACGTCTGAAAGAAGTCCCATGTTGGCCAATAAAATGTACATCTTCATGTTCTGCGGCTTGGTTTTACCATGGGGAAATGGGGTCAAGCACACATCACTACCACCCGGAGAAATTAGGAGGACATTCATCAGGGACTGTAGTGATAGGACAAGAGGTGATGGGTTCAAACTAAAACAGGGGAAGTTCAGGTTAGATCTAAGGAAGAAGTTCTTTACTGTGAGGGTGCTGAGGCGCTGCAACAGGTTGCCCAAGGAAGTGGTGAATGCCCCATCCCTGGCAGTGTTCAAGGCCAGGCTGGATGTGGCTTGAGCAACATCATCTAGTGTGAAGTGCCCCTGTCCATGGCAGGGGGTTGGAACTAGATGATCTTAAGGTCCTTTCTAACCCAAACCATTCCGTGGTTCTATTTCTAACCCTAACTCTTCTGTGATTCTATGATTCAATGTGCTCCCCAGACTTTGCCTTTCTGGGTGCTGGGGGTCTTCTGATCCAGACTTAGCCCCTCCATGGCCCTGGGTGCACAGCCCTGCCCATCCCACCTCCTGCCTTCCCCGTCAGTGGTCAGGCTCTTCCTTTTCTGTTATCACTTGGAGGGCAGTTCTCCTTCCTCCCCTTCATCATGCCCCTCACTGTCACCTCACCTGAACACCTCGCCTGCATCTGAGGATGCTAATCCTCAACATCCAGTGTGAAAGAGAGGATGACGGGCTGAACTCTTGCTCAGCCCCAAATTCCCCACGAGTCTCTTTCTGCTCCATATAGTACTGTTTTGTTCTCTGAACGCTGTTTCAAAATAATTATTAATGAAAGCAGAGTTGATTTTGGAGCGAAAGTTTCCGGTTCCTTGGCGTTTCCAGCGTGTAAGCTATCTAAGGGTATTGAAATGTGGGACGTTTTTGGGATGAGATCAGAATCCAAGAACATATTTTCCCTCCGGGCTCCTTCAGAGCCAGACCCACCTTTACCACACTTTACCTCTTGTCTATTGAGGCTCATAAGAGGCTGAGCAAATAGAACAAAGTTACCCATCTTTAGAAAAATAAATAGAGCAAGGAATCTTCAAAGCCTTCGGACGAGGATCCACACAACAATGCCGGTGTTATCCCTGGGCAATAAACCAGAGCGCTCCTTTGTTTATATAGCTTAGTGTTTACTTCTGTTTTAACTAACAACTGTTGACTGATTGCACAGTCTTGGCTCAAAACCATCCACCAAATCATTAAAAGTACAATTAGGCTACAAGAACACCCACCCCCCCCTGGCAGTAGACACCAGCCGACATGTTTCCTCCACACAAAGCTGGCACCCGCCCGCACGGAGCTGCTCCGATTCAGCCTGAGCAAAGCAGTGTTGGACCCCAAAAACCAACACCTGAGCTCCTACCTGGACCTGGAGCATTGGCCACTGCCCCCATGGAGGCTCTGGTGGAGCTGAGCTGGTGGGTGCAGTTCGAATGGGGCAGGTCCTTGGTGGGGATGACCCTTTACCGTGCTTGTCATCAGCTATCCAGTGGCATTTTTAGGAGAGGTCAGGTCTGAAGCTGACCCCTGCTTAGAGCATCTTTTGGCACCCACCTGACACGGGAGAGGTTTTAGGCAGGCTGTGGGAGAAGATGGTGCCCGTTTACCACTGGGTTTGCATCCTGGAGGTCTTCTTGGTCTCTTTCTTTCCCTTTTTTTTTTGCCCTCCCCCCGCGAGCCACAGGAAGGTGCTGTGCCACCATGCAGGTCACCCACTGGTTTCACAGCCCAGGAGGAAACAAACTGGTCCCAGTGAGATCTGTCATAGAAAGTCCCCCCCAGCAGCTTGCAGAGGCACATATGTCCCCCCACATCCCTTTCTAATTGCCACCCCTGGTAATGAGGCTCTTGGTCTTTGGACACATCAGGGTGAGGTTTATGGGTCTCAGGTGGAAGTGTCCGCACAATGCTTAGGTCCCCATTTGCACCCCTCCATAAACTCTAGAGCTAACTCAATGAATGAAACGTTCAGAAACTGTAGGTTGAACAGAAAACAACCTGTGTTTACAAGGCTGGGGGATCTGTGTCCTGGCTATCTCTTCACATTTGTCTTCTCACCAACCTTATTGTTTTTTTCCTCTTCATGCTGTGAAATGTTCATTGTCTCCCGCTAAGGAAAGTTTGATAAGGATCTTGCTGAGAGTGGCTTTTAGGAAAACCCATTGCTCCGAAGAGGAACCAACCATTGTAGAGCCAGGACTTCAAAGTTATAGCACTATCTTGTTTTTCTGTACCAAATAAATAAATAAAATGAAGATGAACAATGTGTTTCCATTTAAGGGGGAGTGTGGGAAAATCCAGGTCTCATCAGACTGGGAAGCGGAGTGGTGGATGCTGACTAAGAGACTGGAAATAGCATGGCTGTCAATTGAAGGAATTCAGGGTTGAATAATCACATCAAGCAGTCAACATCAGATGGGAACCGTGGCTCCAAACCTGTTCATTTGAACTCATCAGGATTCACATGAGAAAACACACATTGGCTGCCACATGTTGCTTGTGGTTTTAGGGGGAGCTCAGGGCTGGGCCATCCTAGCTGCTGCTGAGCATCTCTCCTAGACATCCACCGCAGAGCTGTTTCCAGCATGGGAGGCCATGCGGGTTGTCTGTGCCACCTTATGTTGCAACCAAAGCTGGTGCCAGCTCTCGTGAAACCCCTCTCCTTGGCTGCAGACACCTCTGTGTGGGAGCTCACCCCCTTGACACTTCTCTTTGTACTCAGGACCAAGGCTCTGGATTACACAGGGACCGCAGGTTGTTACCTTTGCTTTCACTAAGGCATTTCCCACTCTTCACTAGGCAGTGGCTGATGTGCACCAGCCTCAGTCAGATGCTCCAGGTCTAAGAAGAGTGCAGGTTGTGTCCAGCATGACCGATCACCAGGATGGTGGTGATGATGGGACACTAATCCTTGGCTGTTCCCCCTTCTCACATTTGCATCCCATGGTGGGGGTAGTTCAGCTGCAGTCCACAGGGACCTTTGCCATGGGCCCATCCTGCCCTGCCAGCACCCCCAGTTTAACCCAGCTATCAGGGATGGTCCAAATGTCCTTCAGTGTCTTCTTTCACGAATAATTACCCTTTTTATTTCCCTTAGTTTTTAAGGAAGGGAGAAAAGAGCAGGGGAGAGATCCCATCCTTTGGTGCTGTGGGACTTGGTGCTGCTTTAATAACAACAAAATATTGAAAAAGGAAAAAAAAATGCAGAGTATCAGCATGTTTTTAAGGTTGGTGGGAAAAAAAAGACCTTCTAGTCCCAGTGGTATCAGCGAGGGAAACATCCATTGGATTCTAGTTCTTAAAAAAAACCCTATCTGAGTCATGCAGAAAGTGCTTGGATTATGTGCGGTTACTGGAGCACTCGGCAAGGGGGAAGGGAAGCAAGACCCAGCCCAAAGCCTCCTCATGGCCTTAGGAAAATCAGCACGTCTGTGAAGATGTGTTCTCTAATAAGGAGGGTGCTGCTTGCCCAGGGGGAGAAGGAAGAATTGGGGAGGAGAAGGAGGGATGTTTCACTTCCATCTCACTCCAAATGTGCTAAATTCAGCCCCTTCATTTGCCAAAGAGAGGAGCTAGAAATCACACTCCACCTGGCAAGGTAATTTCCCCCCTCCTAGCCATCAAAGGCTGGAAAATGGATGCCTGCACTGCAGGAATTTGTCTGAATAGGTGATGACAGTTACAACTTTATTCCTTTTTCCACTGTTTTACGGAGATTTAAGTGAGTCCTCCAATCTGTACCCACAGGAAAGCCCGCTTTCCAAAGGTGGGATCAGGCAGAGACCCTTCATACCTGCAGGGGGAGGATGCCAAGTACGTGTGTGTTCACATATATGCATATGTGGGCAAAGGGCAGCTGACAAGAGAAAGCCCAGAGCACCACATGGGCACTGCTTGGAGGATGGAGCTGGGGGGATGAAAGGGGAGGAATTGATTCATGTGTTTCACTCTTTTCCAGAGAAGGGCTTCTTTAAAGGTAGGGAAAAACACAGAGAGACACAGCAGGGGAGGAGGGATCTGTCCATGTTGCAGGTTTGCCTGGGATATAGTAGATTCCCACTGTGGATTGCATGCTGTTCCCTTGCCATGGCTCTGCAGCAGCATGCTCTGCCTCTCCCACCTCTGGTTGAAGTGACAGTAGCACTAGGACCAATCTTTCCTCTTGGAGATGCTCTGGAGAAGCCAATCACCACCTTGCTCCAGAAAGCCAGGAAACCTGAGCAGGAAGAAAAGCAGCTCCCACTGGCCACTGAGCCCAGGACAACCCATTGGGCCCTTCCAGCCTTTCCTACCAGCACTTGTTTCTTCCCAGGGCATGCTCCGATGATTTAGGCTCAGCCGTAATGCTGCTTTTGGTTTGGTGGTTAAATGAAAGTCCAGATTCCCCTGAAGCTGTATGATTTAGGAGCTCATTCCTCAGATTCAAGCCTATTGCTGCTGTCTTAATGCACCCCCCCCAACTATAAATGAGCAGGGATTTCTCTTGCCTCTTCACCAAAAACATCCCATTTTTCAGGTTTTCAGTGAAACTGGAAAGTGTCCATGTGAGATGCTGTTGAAAGAGAAACCTTTCATTTTTATCCACAGTTCCCAAAGACATGCATTTTCTCAACAGCTCTGTGGACAGGAGTTGTGAGTGAATAAGATAAAGAGTTTTAATCACTGTCCTTCAGCCAGGCCAGGTGTAAGGAAGATATTTGGGTTTTTTTATGGCTTAAACAAAGGCCTTACTTCCAAAAGAAATTGGTGATAGTGGCTGCTTAAGTAGAGACAACACAATGGGATCCATCCTACTAAGAGGCAGGGTCCTCCAGCTTTCTGACACATCAGACCTTTAGAGTGTGACAAAGATTAACAACCCCAAAAGGAAACAAACAAGATTACAGTCCCCTTAAAAACAAACAAAACCAAACAAAATGGAGAGTTTTTCCTTGTCACCCACACACAGGCCTAGGAAGGAGTGCCCCAAGTCCAGATCCAGCTCTACAACCCTCAAAATGAACACAACAAGAATTCCACGTTGGAACCGTCTCTCCAAACACACTGCAAATCCCTTTGCAAAGAGAAACACTTTATAATCCTTCTGCTCATGACTCTCCATCCACATTTAAACAAATAAATAGGGCATAGGTGATGTGCAGGAACAGCTTGCTGCTTCTCCCTTTCTTTTAATCAATAAAAGAGCCTTAAAGAGGCCCCCTCAAACAAGTTCTGTTCATTTATTTTTCTTGGAAACTTCCAGTCTCCTTAACTCCTTTTAGACACATAAGAAGTGAATGATTAAGTTGAAACTATTATCTCTGCAAAGAACATCTCTGCTGGCTGCTGGCCAAGCGGAGAGGAAAAGTGAAATGCAATAAACACGCCAGAGCTATTGTGTCCCCACCGGTCCCTGTGGTGAGGTGCTGGGAAGCTTGGCGACATTGAAAGGAGGTCCCTGGGTGGGAACTGGTAACGAGGCAGGGCACATTTTAGAAGGTTTTTTCTGGCCAGAAATAAGAGCATATGAATAACTTAACATGAGATGAAGTCATCCCTCGTATATAGGTGCCACTCGGAGCTGCAGCGTGCTGGTGGGAACTCCTGCCAGCACTCAGCCACCCCTCCAGAACATGAAAGCAAGACCTTTGCCAGCAAAGGGCATGAAATAAATGAAGCTTCACAGTCTAAATTGTGCCACTGAGAGGGCACAATGTCTGCTAATACTTCTGCTGGCTGCAGGCAGGGAGAGAGACCCTGGGGTGCTGGGCAGTGGCAAGGCAAGCCACAAGCACGCTCTCTCTGCTCCTGGGATGTGCATTGATATCAGACCCCATACAAGATGTGTACCTGTTGCTCCTGGCCCTGCTGCTGGCTGATGGTCCACCACTCAGTAACAGCCCATGCATCCATTTTCCATGTGAGCTTCGGGTGGATGTTGCCAGGTGGGTTCATTAGGAATTAAAGTCTGTTACAGCTGCATCTGATTCAGCAGAAATTACATGACATCCTGAAAACAAGGCGATTTCAAAGATCTAAATAGTTTAATCCACCTTTATTTCAGGACTATGGAATTAACTTGTCTTTAAGAGAAACGTGAAAATACTTACTGATTTATTACTCCAAAGGAATTACAAGCAACCCTACAATGTCTTGCTGAGGACAGACATCAGTAAGCCAGTGGATAGAGCAGTGGGATTCATGCAGGCAGTTATGCAGGACGCACATATTGAAGCTGCTCTGAAAATGTGACTTGCTGATTTCATTTGAAAACATGTATTTAAGGTATTTCAAATTGTCCCTGGACCTGCCTGAGTCAAGGAAAAGCTTGAAACGACCACCACAGGCCCATGTGTCTCACTGCTGCTTTGGAATCACCGCGTTGGATTACTTAAAGGAAAAAAAAGGCCAGAAGTAACATTTACTTCACGAGCCACATCTGCTCCTGTAATTACTTTCCTGTCGGCTGTTTTTGGCGGAGAAGGAAACCCAACAGAACTGGTATCCAACAATGGATGACAATTCACCTCCTTGAAATCTCCCATTATTCTGAAGGCGGGGAAAAACGTGGCACTCAGCTGATCCTCAGCGTGTGGCCATGGGGACAACAGAGAAATCAACTGCTTGGCTTTGAGAGCATGTTTATAGATCATTTGCCAGGAAAGGGGAGCTTAGAACCCTGTGAACTTCCTAAGTGCATACGTAGCCCCACACGGCACAACGATGCCAGAGTCACCTGCCAGGCAGAGAGATGAGGAAAACTCATGTGAACTTAACAGTGCTGCTCATTGAGGCTTTATCTTCAAGCCACATGGAATCAAAAGACAAACAGTCCGGCAGCAATAGCAGCAATCGCACATGTGTGCAGAACAATAGCACGGCAGCCAGGACAAGCTGTTTAAGCACAGGGCGCTTAGAAAAGAGCACAAAACCTGGCAGGCTGCAGAGAAAGAGAATCAAGATGGAGCATAGCATGGGTCATTTCCAAAGAAAACATGTGACAGGCACAAATTATCTGCTAGAGAAGAAAGGGTGGGCTTTCTGCAAGAGAAAAAATGGGGATGATGCAAAGATTCTTTGTACTTAATGCCTTAGCTTGCATCAGCTAATAGATAACTTCCTTTTGCCTTCTCCAGAGCAGAAGGAACAAGAGGCAGCTTCTGTTCGCTGCTTCATCAGAGCCAGGATTTTCTTTGTTTGGATTTGAAACTGTGAAAGGTGAAGCACATCAGCACTAAAGCACAGAAAATCCTTATTCCATTACTGCTGCTGCATATCCTTGCAGTGAATATCATCTTTCCAGCCGGGATGCTCTCCTGGTGCTGCAGCAGTGTGTTTGGTCACCAGATGTTCTACGGAGGCATCCTGAGCAGGGCTGAGCTCACTCAACCCCTTGCCTCACTGCCACCACAGCAGTGATGTACCTTGGCATGCAGGAAAAGACTTTCTTCTATTTTTCTACACTTGTGGGTGTTTTTTGGGGGGGGGTTGACAGCATTTGGTCCCAATGGTGGCAGGCACCCACAGCCCTTGCTGGCTCAGCCTGCCAGAAGGAAGCTTTGGCTGCATCCCCATGTCAGCTGTTGGGAGAGTGCGGCGGTGACTTTCCCAAGCAGATGGAAAAATGATCTGCCAGGAGCCCTGGATCCAGACATTCAGCGTGACTTTTAGCATCAAGTCTGTGGGGACTGGTTTCTGTGCTATGCCTGTCAAGCCCAGAGCACCAGTCCCGTTCCATTCATCTTCATTTTCTCCCTTTTCTTGAAGCAAATCTAAAAATGAGCCCAGAGCTATTGTTTTAACAGATACACAACAAATCAGACAATCATAAGGGGAGAACGCTGCTCTTCCCTGATCCAAACACATTCCCATATTTCCTGGTCCAAGGTGGTGACCATCGGGACAACCATTTCATTTCAGCTTTGCTTGAGCCTAAAGTCAGCAGCTGGTGAGAGGTTCTTCATCCACAGTCATTTCACAGCACTTAGAAAGGGTTCTCCTCCAGCAGCAACAGCCTGCTAACATAAAATTACCTGGAAGAAAAAAGCTATACAGTTTATTAGGTCAGTAGGAGGGAAAAAAACCTCTTTTCAAGACTTCCATTAACTTCTATGAGTATCTCCAAAGAGACTTATTCTCATAGCAACATTGAAGCAGAGGAACAAACCCCAAGTTTCTTGACACGTGATTACGACTTCCCACCAAAGGCAAGTCCTGAGTGTTTGTGGCCAAGCCCTGCTCACCTTGGCCACATGAAGAGCACTTCTGAAAGCCAAGACCTGACTGAGAGAGGAAGGGTGGCCTCATGGCTAACACTCAGGGGACCTGTGTTCATACTTTGGTGCTGCCGCAGGCTCCCTTCTGCATCACTGGTTTGTCTCAGGGGTGTTCAGATCTGCCCCTGGAGCCCCATCAGGTGCTAGGTAACCTGTCCCACTTCAGATCCTAGCCTGTGATACTCAGAGTTCATCTTTTGCCCCCAAACTTAGTATTTCTACCCAACTAATACCATGCACCCTCTCACAACTTCAGTAAGTCTCAGCATTCATGCTGCCCATCAAAACGTCAGCCCTTTCCAAAACCCACTGCACTGCTCCTCTGCATTGTGGCAGGGAGCTCCTCAGCCTGGACACACGTATAAAAACACTTCCTCTGATCCGTTTTAAATTTGCCACCTTCTAATTTCATTGAATGCCCCTTTGTTCTAGTGTTATGCAACATGGTGCCACCCATCTGTTTTCTCTAGACTATTATTTTCCTTCCTCTCTTAAAACCTAAAGCAATGTTACAGAAGGAAAAAGAGGGGGAAAAAAAGGAAAAGAAAAAAAAAGCTTCCCAGGAAATTGTTCTAATAAAAAAATGATTATATATTGTGGTGTGGCCTTGTGCTCTCCACAGCTGTTGCAAACAAAACCAGTGCAGTGTTGAGCTCTTACGACCCAGGCACCATGCATGAGATGCACACACGTGGTCCAGGGCAGGCACCATGGAGCAGAGAGATGGAGGCACCAGCAGCATCCCCAGCACTGCTGGCACCAGAGATGGGAATGTCTTTGTTTGCTTTTGAGGCTGCAATAGACAAACCCTGAGGCGTTTTGGCATTGCAGCTCCTGTCCGGCCAGTGCTGCCAGAGAGGGGATGGTCCCTCTGCTGCCCAAGCACATCCAGATGCTCGTGAACCGTGCTCTCACTGACCCAATAGGAAACATGACACAAATATCACTCTGATGAGTAAAAGCCCCTCAGCAGGGAGCACTTTCCTAGTGAGATTTCCAGCTCCAGCTGGGAAACAGCCGGCTGGCCAGGGTGATTGCAAGGCTCTATGGCAGGCTGCTCCCGCACTGTGCAGCGCTGGGGATGTGCTTTACACTGCAGCCACTGCAAGATGTGAGGCAGAAGAGCCCCCAGATGCAGCTCTCTCCTGCATCATGTATGTTTTCAGCTGTGTTTTTAAAGCATGGATGCTTTGTCTGTTGATGTGCTTCCCAGTGAGTGTGCAGCAGCTTCTGGGAAGGTCTGGGGAGCCCACAGAAGCTGGGTGAGATAGCCCAGCACATGCAGAAGCACTGGGACCACACTAGTGCTGGCAAGGTGATCCCATGGGTCCCCTGCTTGCAATCTAAGGGTATTAGTGAGCCTCAACAGCAGACGCTTGTTCCTGGTTGCCCAGCCCACCATCCACCTTGTAGCCAACAAACATGGCCATGAAATATACCAAAATGCTTGAAGTAATGGCTACACCTTCCAGCAGTAAGCCAAGGGACAGCACTGATGTTTTTAAATAGCCCCAAGGTAAACAGGACAGCTCACTTATTGTTTCAGGCTGGCTGCAGGCTCAGACTTATGACAACACACTGATTTATACTGGGATCACCAGGCTCTTCCCCACCACTAAAACCTGGTTGCTTTTCATCTTCTGCCTTCCTCTAAACAAGTGGAACAATAAAAGCTCAAATTCTGAAACACAGTTTCTACATCTATTTCACAAGTGACTCTTTCCAGCAATTCAAGCAGCTACATCCTCTCATCATCCAGAGGCTCTCAAACATCTGAGCAAGGAGAAGACCTTGTACCACAGGGCCTTGGTATTCCCTGAGGAACAGCCCAGGCCTTCATGGTTCTGGCATTGACCTCAGAGCACCAACCACCACCAGCTGATGGCACCAGGTCTAAGGCAATGATATAATCACAGCCCTTCTGCTTGCTTCACCCAGCAAGTGGCTGCTGTGGAGGGAGGCTGGGGCGCAGAAGCAGCAGCTCTTCACCCATCCCTGACTGGAGCAGACGCATCAGCTCACCCTTCCCTCCCTGGAACAAGAGGGGTCCAGCCTTGACCCCTTATCCAGGTGGACACCATATAAAATCCTAAGCAGTCTTGAAGGGATTGAGCACAGCATGCAGTGAGCAAGCACAGTGCAAAACAGCCTGTTTAGGTACTGTTAAATAAGGAGACCAGAACTCCTCAGGACACTGTTCCCTGAAGGAGGGACAAAGGTCCCTTTGCTGGAGCAGCAGGCACACATCTTTCCTAGGGAAGGAGGATCTGCCTCCTCGCTCTGCTTCCAGTGACCGAGGTCCCAGAGAGTAGGATGAGTTGTGTGCATGAGAACAGCACACGTTCTGCTTGGCACAGCGTGCTGGGACAGTTCCCCACTGCAGTGAGGAAAACAACTCCAGGCAGCTCCATGTGAAATCCATAATTAAGGTAGGACAACTCTTTTTCATCTGGTTATTATGTGTCTCTGTGGTTCCTGCTCCCAGCACGAAGGAGAAGCTCCATATACCATCCACTATTTGTCCAACTCCAGAGGGGCATCAGAGCCCAGGTACAAAGAATCAATCTCTGTCTCTCCAGTGAAGTGAAAGTTTACTTGGGAATGGGGGAGCCAGGAAGCAGGCAGGAGGCTCAGCCCGGAGCAGGGATCCCAGCACCGTCTGCTGTATCCGACTGCCCTCTACCCGACAGCGCAGGGCGTACAGCTCAGGAACCCGGCCCAGCGCCACCCCTTGCAAAGCAATGCCAATTGTCAATAATAAGAAGAAATGCATCCAGCCCTCAGGACATATCCTCGTTAGTTTCTCAGGACTCATGCCACAATGCCCGGAGTAAGGAAAATGTGCCACTGCAAATGTTTATAACATCTGATTTAATGTTATGCAGCTTCTCCCAGCCATAAACCAGAACAAATACTCCCAAGATTTATTACATCCTTCCCGCCAGGGCCTTAAGCAATTGTATTTGATTAATTCAGCAGTTAAACAGCACCAAGCAGAAGCATGATCATTTTGCATCCAGGATTCCTAAGACACTGTTTTCCAGGAGGATTTAGGTCTAAAACCAGAAAGATGAGTCTCTGAATAGGCTCTCACCCATTTGCATAGGATCAAAACGTGCACTGGATGTTTTCTGCTTCCAGAGAGACGCTGAGCTAAGTTTCCTCCTGCTCTCCCAACATTAAGAATTCCTCATCACTTTTTGTAGTAGTAAATACCTGTTCCTCAGCTTACGTCCTAGATAGGACAAGTATTCTCAAACTTGCTTTGCTGCAGTGTCATTTTAAGTGATACAGACATTTATTCAGTAACATTGACAGGAGTGAGACCTTCTGGTGCATTTCTCCTGTAACTATCTCTGGTGAGCTCAACATCTCCTGCAAGCAGAGTGAAGAAACTTCCCTTTGCCCCAACCCCACACACAAGACCCCAGATTTGCCTCAATTCTGCTTCCTTGCAAATCTATGAGAGAGTTCTGAAAGTTCATTGTTTCCTTTCTCTGCATAAATGCCTTAGAGCAAAGCCTCCACAAAGAGACTCAGTTGTGTTGGAAGCACGCTGGTGTTAGAGATAGGTTCAATGACAGGCAGTTCCCCTCCAAAAAGACATTGGAAAAACAGAGACCAAGAGTTTCTTACACATTTCCACAGGACTTCCCAGAGCAGCAATGTCCACACAAGAGCTCTTCAGATGCTAGCCAGAAAACACGAATAGGAGCTGGGAGAAAGGAGGAAGTCTTTCTGCTTCATAGCTTCTTCCAGGGTCCCATTCTCCCTCCTGAGAGATCTCTGTGCCCAAGAAAGGGTGTAAGCTGAGGAAGAGAGCAAATGCATATAGTTATGAGACCCTTTTGCTTATAGTTAATGAATTTATGGAAGCAGAACCAGAAAGGAGCAATTGGGGACAGCCTATCACCTTTGAAGCGCTAGAGCAACTGAAAATAGCGAGCCTACTGTATATCACCATTGCAGTGAGCATGGGGTACTGAATATGGTACTTCAGTTAACTATAATGCACAGAATTGATTGCAAATAAAACTGTTTACTGTACGAGGCAATTTGCAAGCACTGTCATGCTCACAAGGTTTTGTACTGTTGATTTTCCAAGTATTAAAACCCCATCAAAACAATATTAATGGAATGCTCCTTATGCCCTTCCATATCCTCAAAGACATTTACACTTCTTCAAACAATCAAGGAAAATGACCTAGATTGTTTGTATCTGATAGGTCATTACTGTTCTACAACACCCACTGGAAAAGGCACATTAATAGGGTTTGACTATAATGTATTTGAAACTACACAAAAAAATCATAGAGTGTACAGACCAGTGCTTCAATTGATTTGAAATATGGTCCAGCGTTTGTCTTGGCTGCATTAACAAGGTCTGTTTTACCAATACATTTGTATTTATGATGACTAAGGGCAGATTATAGTTGTTAAAATTTGTCCTCCTGACATGAAAACACTACTTTGTCATTAATACATTTTGTAGCATAAACTATGATGTCAGGTCAATGTAAAGGGTAAAAACTTTCCTAAAGTATGCACACATCATTTTTTTTAAAGCTATTGAGCCTAATGGAATAACAAAGGTCATAATAACAAACCATTACAGCTTTGGTCTTGGCAACTAGGTCCACAGAAGAATCCTCCAAGAAACAATCATCATTTCTCCAATGTTATGGCATTAGGATGACAGGAATGGTTCACAAATGAGTCATGTGAGCCCAGAAACGCAGTAGCTATGTGAAAGCTGAGCCATCAATTATTCATTTGTTTACTGAGAGCTTTCTCGGCTGACATTAACCAGAACGTCTTCAGAAGAAGAACTTTACAGCTGTCCTTGGCTGTCCCAGGGGGCTGTGCTCAGAGGCTGGAAAGACTGCTTAATTTCTCTGTAAGTACCTGGTATTTTGATTGAAATTAGCAACAACATATGGACTAATAACTGGGTTCAACCTGAGACCAGGCAGGTGTCAGAATATCAAAGACCTGGGCTGGGGTGATGATAAAATAGGAGACCAGGGCAGGGAAACTATTTTCAAGCAACCAAAATCTAACTCTTGCCCAAAATGCAGTACATGAAATCCCAAGTAAGCTTTCCAGTATGTGGCATATTGAACATACATATACACATTTTGGCTGCATTAAGACACATAATTAATCTGCTCTGATTCAATTACATTGTTCTCATTTTGTAGTGATTGTTTACCCTAGACTCTAACAAAGTTGCTACACTGGAATGGTTTTCAACCACAAATGGGTAAGATTTAGAGAGGTTTAAACGCGACACCTTCAACTCTCTTCAATCTAGGTTCTTTTTGCCTTTTTTGGTTGGAAAGACACATTCAAATCAGGGAAAACTGCCATACAAAAGGATCTGAGAAAATCTGGACATAAACACAGTGCAATCAAATGCAAAAGCAAGCACATAAAAAGAGTCGAGCAGAGCTAAAAATTATCTTCTCTGGAATAGTTTCCTCTACATGCTAAACTGATGAGGAACATTAAAGCTTAGGATAAATGCGGACAGCAGAGAAATGTTTATACGTGGGACTCCACTGAATTACATCTGAACTCCATTAATATTTCTAGATGAAACAAAACTGTGAAAAACCTGAAATAGTAAAACATTTCATTCCAACATTCCTGTTGTTGTCAGGCTAGATTCTCTGGATGCCATCTGTAAGACCAAAAAGCACTGATTGTGGAGATGCTGGTCTTCCAAAATTGCTAGTAAATCAAATCCCCTATCTTAACTATCTGGTATTTACCTTGATCAATCAGCCTCGGTTTAGTTCTGTTTTCTTTTTCAGATTGAATGCAAACGTGTGCATGCTTTGGGAAACATTTCACCCTTTACATTGACCTGCATCTACTTCTAGAAATAAGGGCAGTAAAAACTACACCATTTTAACAGCATATCTTATGGTTGGACTCGGTGATCTTAAAGGTCTTTTCCAACCTAACTGATGCTGTGATTATTTAAAAAGCCTCCTTTATTTCTAGGATTTGTAGTAAGAATTCAGATTCTGGCAAGGAGAGAGTCCGGCAGGGTGGCCTGAGAGACGTGGTGTGGCACTGGGTGAAATCCACTCACTGGAAAACTAAGAATCTTGCTTTTCATGTGCTTTTTTAGCACTTCTAAAGAGACTTTACCTACCCATCCTATGCACGTTTCCGTGGCTGCCCATCATTTATAAAAACAGCTGAATAAACCCAACAAACCCTAGCACTTACTGGAAGAGCAGCTGGCATTGCTGAAGTGCCTCCCTAGCCAAAATCCCTGCATGGGACCCACGAGTCCTACTTTTACTTCTTTCCCTGATTACACCTGGTGATACTGACACTTCAGATAGTTTATTCCTAAGCATAGCTTCATCTTCCTACTTTATAAGGAAAGTAAGTATCAATCCACCCATGCCAGAGATAAAATACAGGAGGCTCAGAAAGGCTCTGCAGGGTCACTTTAGGCAGAGCTAGGAACAGAATCCCTGTCTAAACAAAAGTCTCATCCATTTCACTCCACTACTCTCCTCTAAATGATTATACCAGTCCTGTGAGCTATAGGTTGCCTATAGGTAAAATCCCACCTGTCTACTTTCACTAACAGACAAATATAGCGATAACCATTAACAAAACAAAAAGCCAACGAGAGTATCAGCTCTTCTGCATTAGCCACTGCAAAGGGGAAAGTCAGGAGAACAGGTAAATCCTGATTTCCATCATGCTACAGCCAGAAAATAGATGGATAAAATGTGCATCACCACCCTTCCAATACATTTATCGCTATTACCATGGGCTGCTTCTCAAGATACTTGCCCATGTAATACAGAAGTCTGTGTAGAGGGAATCTAGTCAATGTTGCTTTTGATAGACATACCTCTAAAAGCAATCACCTCTTCTTTTAAGTGCGTGACTGTCTCCTGAGAATTGTGGTTTGTCTCAGAGTTGGGGTTTTTTTTGTGGCCGCATACATGAGTTTAGAGATACCTACAACATAAAGACCAGGAGCTGATCAAAGTGAAAACGCATAACATGAAGTCATGTATGTCTAGACTCCTTTTACAAAAACCCAAACTGATTTAATCAAGTTTAGTATTACAGTTGGTTGCAGCTCTTACACATGAAATGCACTGTAAATATACACACTTACTGGAAACACTGTTCATTTGCACAAGGTCTGAGCTGCTTATTCAAACCTGAGAATGAAGCACTCATGAGCAAAACGTGAGAGCTATTGACCACAAAAGGTTGAACCTGCCCAAGGTCACCTATCTTCAAAAGAGTCTCCACCTTTTGAATATCTGAGTTCCAGTCCTATCTGCAACAGATATTATACCATTTTATGTAGCTACTTGAAAAATTGACCCCATATATGAATTGATTTTCAGTGGTATTAATGACTGGACAACATTTTTTCTATATGATTCTAGTAAGTCAAAGTTAAAAAATAACACTGCACTAGTGTGAAGGTGAAGTTGTTGCCTTCACTTTCTTTGGCCCAAACTGCTAACTGGGAGTAATGTAAAAAAAATCCCCATCTTCTGATTTCTTTCACATTCCCTTGCCCATTTTTGTCACAGATGATTAAATCTTCCCTGGTACTGTGACTGCTCTTTTCCAGCAGCCCAGTTTGAGACAGGGTTGACACATGGCACATCAGCAGTACAGTGGTGGAGAGCTGCTGTCCCAACACACTCTTCATTTGGAAACCAGCCCTGACACCCATTGGGGTGCTGGTTGCTGGTTCCTGACTCTGGGATATCCTAGGTCTATGGCCTGAGCATGAAGCCGGATTTTCAATTCCCTTCTTAAAACAGTTTCCAGCCCTTATTTTGGTAAGGGCTGATCCTACAGTCAACTCTAGCAGAATCACTGGAATTCAAACGCTGACACAGCATTGCTTGTTTAAATACCCTGGTGTTGCTAAATCATGCTGTCTCTTCCCTCTTTTCTCCTGCACGCAGCCATGCTCACAAACAGAGCCACCTTCATTGCTTTAGGGTTTAAACCAAGTTGTGGGAGGGTGCATCCATCTCCTCTTGGCATTGGCACAGAGGAGCAACAAGCTCCAGCTCACAGCTTGCCAGGTCCTGCCTGAGGGGCTGCTCGGCACAGCTCAGAGGGCAGCAGAGCTCAGCACCGTGGCGCTTGCGCTGTCACTTTAGCACTTGCCTGAGTATCTGTGCCTCTAGAAAAGCAGGTGAAAACACAGTCTTGTTGAAGTCAGTGGGAGCCTGAGCAGGGATTATCCATCACCAGGTACATAGCTCATTCTGGGGTAATGGTTGGACTTGGTGATCTGAAGAGTCTTTTCCAACCTAGCTGATTCTATGATTCTATTAGGAAAGAGAGCAAGGGCAAGGAACAACCACGTGAGCACCTGTGAGCAAACATGAAGTAAAACCACAAGGACAGATTAGCATCGGGAGAGCAGACAGGTGGTGGGGAAGGCAAATGAATAAAGAGTATTGCAATACATATATTTAAGGTCCCTTCCAACCCAAACTACTCTATGATTCCATGCTCATGACCAAGTGACTTGCCACAGCCCCATTACAGCACTCATCCTGTAGGTGAATAATTTTTCAGGCCATTCTCTAAGCTATAATAGTGCAGAAAAGAAAGCAAAACCATCCCATCCTTCTCATCTAGCCTAACTGTGCTAAAGCTGTGCTTAACTTAACTCTGGTTGCACTGGTCTGCAGGAAAAGTGTAGTAAACCACTGTCTTCCTTGTCATATTCCTTCTGTCTCATTACTCTGCTGGCCAGATAAAACATATGGTCTAAAATATAACTAATATTCATTTCAGGCCTGTTGGTCTATTAGAAGTTAAAAAAAAAGCTGGCTGCTTTCTGGATTTGAAGGGGCAGAGAAGTGTATCTGTGACAATTTGTAAGGCTACAGGTTGCGTAATAAGGGTGGCCTCTTTCCCCAATCTTATACATTTTTCCTAGGGTTCAACAAGTGAATCGAGCTGCTCTAACATAAGAAAGCACATAAAACCTTAAACTGTTAAAGGTCTGATCCTCCTCCTTCTATTGAAAACAACAATAAAACTTCCACTGATAGAGGGCAGGCAATTCAGCAGTAAAACAACCAGTGGTGTGCTTGTGGCCACACCACGAGCAGCTCATGGGAGAGGGAGATCTCTCCCAAGATCCCAGCCGAGAGAGTTGCATTTCCAGAAATACCAAAACACCTAAATAGTAAGGGGATCAAAGCAAGCACCTTGAGACATTCAGCCAAGGGAGATCCAAGCTCCAGTAATAGCAAAAGAGCCCTGACAGGTGAGCAACAGTGACTCTGTTCAAATGTGGGTTTAAAGTGTATTTATACTTTATCAGTGATTTAAGATCTTAACTTTTGTATTTATTTAAAAATCAGCAGCACTGTCAAACAGCTGATAGAAAGAGTGAAATGCAGCTTTCCTTCTTGAACATCTGGAAAGGGATAGGAGAATAGTTTGATGACAACTATAGAGCTAGCACAGATTTAGGAGCTGGTGTTGCCGGATGCAAAGTTTCTCCAGGCAAGAGTGAAGGATCCTCAGTTGGATCTGTCCTCTGGGATGCAGCAAAGGACATCAGACCCCCAAATGAATGATTCCTTTTCCTGGAAATCCACACTTTGTTATGTTTATGGGAGCTTAAAGCTCACTCGTAGCCCTAAGTCAGGCTCTCTTAGAGAGCTCATGCTGAATTCTTTTATTTGGGACAAGTTCATGATGTTTTTTAGATGGTAAAAAATGGGCAGAGTTCAGTTTATTTGTGCTAAATCCCTTACAGACACAGTTCACGTTTACCCACGCAGACATCCTAGGGAACAGGTAGACAGCAGCACACCACATCAAGACTTCTTGGATGTGGACTTCAGCTGAAACAAGTCCTGCAGCAAAAGTGCTGTTTCCAGTGCTGCGTATTTGTATATAGATAACATAGTAAGAAAACCAGAGATGCTCCTGTGTGAAAAGTTTATAGAGCTAAATATCTTACACAATAAAAACAAACTCAGAGCTCTGAAAAATCAACAGCACAAATCCCTGCAGTATTATTCAACACAGATGTCTTCAGGAAAGGAGAAAGGCAAAGTTCAGCTGTAGCACACTGAGATCTCAAATCAAATCCTACTCACCTTATCAGGCAAAATGGTTCTTCAGTTTCAGGTCCCACTCTTGGAGACGCTGAATGTATGGCTTCTTAGGGCTTATAAACCCTTAACAGTTCAAAGAACACAGATAAAAATGCCAGTCATTAAGCCTGTGTATATTCAAATGATGAACCACTGAAATGTGGAGTATGTCAGGAACCACAAAAAGAACACAAATAAGGAATGAGTCCCTCTAAAAGCAAGTTCCAGTGGAAAATGAAAGTGAAAATGTGCCATATTGTGCTGGTTTTGACAAGCATAAATGAAAACTGAGGGGAAGCCACGCAGGTTTGTTGTGCTCTCTGGATGTGCAAAGCTAATTCAGCTTTTCATTGTGTCCACAGATTACACATGCCCTGGGTTGATTTGTTTGGTCTGTTTTGTTTTTTTCAGAAGGTGCAAGGAGTGTTCAATAACAATCTAAATCATTTTTAGTCCTTCTATTCTCTGTACAGGGTTTTCTATCCAAAGTTATTTATTCCAGCACAGGCAGAAATTAGTGTTTGTTTTTAATGACTTAAAATGCCTGACTGATGATGTAAATGGCTGAACCTATAGGGACAATGATTTAAACACCTTTCCAGGCCATGCCTGCTGTGCTATACCTATGCATGCTTTTTACTTACATCCCCCAAAGATGTAAGACTTTACTTACATCCCCCAAAAAAGTCCATTTCTATTTGGGAGAGTGCATGAGCACATGCTAACATGTTTCCGTAAGCACGAAAGAGGGAAGTCATAATGTGTCTATGCTGCCAGGACCACTGGGAGAGGACATAACTACTGTAGGTGCTGCACTTACACATCTTTACAGCCTAAAGTAGCAATGCCAAAAAACCTCAAAAAACCCAAAAACAAAGGAAAAGGGGATGGAAAGAACTGTGATAAATCATCCAAATTAATGCCTGCCATAAGGCAGGATCAGCTACAAGGTTATTGCTGGGCATGGTTTGTCCAACTTGTCTTTAAAAATCTCTAATATCAAAGCTTCTAATAGTGCCTGCACAATCCAGTCCAGCTTCTCCCCTCTCTTTGCCACTCAGGAAGGTTTTCTCGAGTATTTAACCTGGATGAGCTCTGCCACTCAGCTAAACCCAAAGTGAGGGCTGCAGCACATATGTGTCTCCTTAAATCCCATCTACTTATGAGGACAGACTGCTTGGGCTGCAGTAAGGTTCGGAAGATGGGATGCCTCACAGAGAAGCCCCCTGGATGCTGCAGGCTCACTGTGTATGCCCTGCACAGCACACACAGGCTCCTGCTGTCCCTGAGGAATGCCTGGCAGCCCTCCGGGAGCCACTGCTTTTTGTCATCATCAGAGCATTTCACCTCTCCTGTTTCACTCTGCTGCTCCTCTCCGAGGAGGAGAGGACGATTACCTGTTCCCTTTGGGGTTTCTATGCAGCCTGAAGCCTGCCAGGAGCTGAATTAACATGCCTGAGGTGCTGCAAGCCCTTCGAGGAGTACTGTACAAGTGACTCCTGGCTCTAATTCAGAAGTGGTTTCCTGCTCCACCGCTTGGCTGCAGAAACAACATTCAGTGTTTTCAAGAGCTTGTTACCATCAAAATAAAAAGCAGGAGAGACTGGTTGGTGCCACCTCCTTTGCACACAGCTGGCATGGCAATGCTGGGCAGCATTGAGAAGTAGTTTGGTTCCTAGGGCTGAGCCACAGCATCCTGGTAATCACAACAGGGATTTCCCTAGTGCTCTTCCAAACTGTAGTAGAAGAGCCCCTATTTATCTGTGACACATGAAGAGCACTTTCTTCCATGTGATATAAGCCATCAAAAGGATGTTAAATGATGTCAAAAATACCAGACTTCTGACCAAAAGAAAGGGATACGAGATGGAAAACCATCTCCAAGAAGCTGTGTTCTGGAAAACAGGAGCTTCCTCTCTCTCCCTCACCAGTACTGCACACCCCAGGAACACCATTATTTCAGCACACTCACTCAGGGTGACAGTGAGGAGCACTCCACCAGGCACTGGGGGTAAAGCCTTTTCAGGATGGGGCAATTATGGCCATACACTCATCTCTCTAGGAACTTGCCAGGCGTACTGGGGTAAAACACAGGGTAAAACCTAGAAGCAATGGCAAGGGGCCTATGTTCTCACAGAACTTGCACTTATCCGGCAGAAAATCACTATCCCCTGGGCCTTGGCAAACAGAAATCCCAAATTATTTACTATTCTAATGAATTATGATAAATGTTCTTCTCCCTTTCATTTCTCTGGCCTCACTACACGCTAAGGTGAACGAGAGTATCTCAGCGCCATCCCCTACCTGCTTCCCATCTGGGAAAGGCTACATGAGCAAGTGGACTAAGAACCACTGTAGGTCTAAGAAAGATGTTCAACCTGCAGAAAAGGTGACCAAGTACTCAAATACACTGAAGGATGCACCATCTGTGTGACAGAGAGAGACTTAAAGCGTAGCTGAGAGCACTGAGGCTGGATGTTTAGAAAAAGCTTCCTTTAAGGTCCTTTATATCAGGTCATTCTCCAGTCACTAAAGATGGAGAAAGAAAGGAGAAAGAAAACTATAGGAAAGAATAAAGAAAAAGGAAAAACAAGGAAAACAAGGAAAACAAAAAACAAGGAAAAACCCCAACCGACCAACCAACCCCAAGTTTTAAAGCTTCAAAAGCTAATTATCACAACATCATCTAGCACTGGGACACTACGTACCCTCTTGCTTTATTTCACTGATGCCAGGAGACTTCTAGTCTGGAGGATGTACCAAAAGTGATGCCTCCATTTAGTGGAAACCTGCCAGGAAAGAAAACAAATAAATCCATGCATGCATCTGTAATAGGTTATGGTGAGCACAAAACAAGAACAGCAAGCCAGGGAACCCTCACATTTTGCAGGAATGGAGCTTCCATCCCCTTACACAAATTAAACATGTCATTCAAAAGCATTTTCTCATGGGAAAAATCAGGAAGTGAAATAAAACGGTTAGAGGTGATTATTTTGCCCACTTGAGATGCTTTCAGATACTTGTTTGGGGCAGAAGAGCCTGACAAAACCACACCATTTTTAAACAGAGGTTGTTTAGGTTGTTTTCTTATACATTCAACAATAAATAAGCCACACTTACGATGTATGATTTTGTGGTATTACCTGAAGTCTATTATAAAAAATTCACAATCAATTATTTTTTAAATAATAAATGAGGTTGGTATAAGTATGGCTGTATTCAAACTCATTGTGGGCATGTTTCTCCCTCTTTTAAATTTACATATCCTGATGTCTTCAAATCCAGCTCCAAATCCACTTTGACAGCTCCATCTAGATGTCTAGATAAGGTACACTGACCTCTCTTAATCAAATGAATGGAGGATACATTAAATAGCATCTGTGGGAGGCTCCTTCATAATGGGCATGACAGAACAACATACTTTATCCAAACCTACTCCATTTAAAAAGGGCAAACAATCCTAGGGGGACCGGGGAGGGCAGGAACTATCTCTGATGCTAACCAATAGCTTTAAATATTGTCTTTAAATGTAGCTGGCATCAATGTATTTAAAAGTTCAGTGGGGTAGGAACAGATGTATTTGGGTTGCAGAAAGGTCAGAGGAATGCCACAGAAGCACTGGTGTTCCAAGGCTTTTGGTAAGGATGCTAAACTTGACAGGGCTTTACAGGAAAGCACATTTTTAGCAGAGATGGTGGTAGATGGCTCCATCATGAATACACATACTAAGTAAAGGACTCCATTTGTTCATCAGCAACATGGCTTTTCTACTGCTTGGAGCTGTGCTGTTGGGAATCTTTTTCATCACAGAAAAGAGCCACGCTTTTTGTTGGTTTGGGGATTTGGTTATTGGGGTTTGGGGTTTGTTTGGCTTTTTTGGGTGGGTGGGGGTTGGTTTTTTGGGTTATTTTTTAAGCTAAATGAAACCCTACTTTAGCATACCTGTGCAAATAAAGAAGTGGTAATTTTCCATTGCCATTTTGAAAAGCAAATAGCAGAAAATGCTTTAAGGGCAGTGAATTATGCACTCAAGCAGAGTAACTAAAGCTTTGCATGGGAATGAGGGACCGTGGGAAGAGGGGTATACCAGCCTGTCTGTTTTTAGCTTGAAGAATATTTGGAGTTCAGTTTCCTGCCACTCCGGAGGAAACCTGCTGTATTCACAGCATCCAAAGTGGACCTGCCTCACATGCACCCTGCCTGTGGCTCCCATGGCATTTGGGGCTTAGCAGATCTCAGCCAGGGCCATGGATACCGTGGCTCCAGAGTATTTCCAGCACCACTGCAGTTGCAAGTAGGCTTTGGAAGCACAGTGCTTCAGACACACTGGAACCTCTAACCTCTCTGGTTCAGGAGCTTACCCCTTCTGCCCTCAATGCAAGGGGAATATTTGGCCATGCCACTCATGTCTGGGGTTTCTCTACAGTTGGTAATTGCAACTGAATTTAAAAGAGGAAAAGCACATTAACCTTATCAACTCTAGCAGCTTTCCCTTGGGTACAGCTGCATGTTCAAACTAAAGAAAGCAGATGGACTTTGCTCTTGTTGGCAACTTTAAATAAGCACATACATTGCTTACCCCTTCATGGATGCACAATGCCAACTCCAGCACTGCCAGCGCTGCTTTCAAAGACAGTCTCCACAAGGCCACGCTGAGTCCAGAAGATAGACGCAGCCAGGTTCTCAGCAGCACCACAGAAGTCCTAGCAAGCCTGAATTTAATGCCTGTTGCTTTGTTTTATGGAGTTAGAGAAGACTACAGTCTGTGACCCTGATGGCTTCTTTCAGTCCTATACTTTTCTTGACAAAATGAAGATATTTAGCCATCACTTTTCACTTATGCAAAGGTGACATAGGTAGGTCTGTCAAAAATAACTGTCCATAAATAAGAGCATATAATTGTGCCTGCTATGACTGAAGAATCATCCTTCATCATCTCTGGAAGACAAATCTCAATTAACAGTGAATGTAGCTGGGTTTTGGAGTTTAAAAGCAAAGAGGCTGCAAGCGTTAGTCCACCAATGAAGCAAGATAATTGCTTTATGGTGCTTATTATCTAGCCCCTAAAGAAAGTGAGAACAGTCAGCTGGTAAACAAGCAGTGATAAACTGTCAGAGCAATTTTGTGCACCAGAGGAGATACAATTCTCTACAACACTGATCCTGGAGAAAAGTGACATTTCAGTCAGCTAAGTGCCTAATGGCCCAAGAGCAAAGGGGAGATGCTTTAGCTTTACATAGGACCAGGAAAATGAGAAAGGGTCCCACCCAAACTCTTCGCAATGATGTAGCACAGCCTTCTCTGTGTCTGGTCTGCACAGGTAGAGGATAGTTTCTACCCACTGTTTATCTCAGGTTATAATGACTTGTGTTTTGATTTCCTGATGGCCATTGGGGAGTATGGCATTCCTCAGGCCAGGCTACAAATGGCTGTGACCAATATTGGGAGTTGATGCTACCTCACAACTAGGGCTCATTCTCAATCCATCTGCACAGAAGCACCTTGAAAATACGTAACTGCCCAGTTCCCTGCCTTAATCCATAGCCTCACCTCTTGCAGCTCCAGCCCTCACCAATACCCAAGTCTCATTCACCTCCTTTCCCCTTCCAACCCCCCTAAACTGCCACTTGCCACACTGACACCATCCTTTCCTTCATTGCAGATGAGCACCTCCTCAGCTCTCTTTGCTTCATGCCAGCCTCAGCTGTGGCAGAGGATATCCACCTTCATCACAAGTTCAGACCCAGCTTCGCTGCTAAGGCTTGACTGCCTATATCCTGGTTATAATAATCCCAAATCAGCATTTACCAGCTAAGGAGCCCAGAGGTATTACCCCCTGCTTCACCAGTACTGACCAGTACTGTGTGTCCCCACACAACACTATGCAGTCACATAGCAGCACTTGGCACTCCCCTCTCTGCGGTGGGCATCTTCTCCATGCGCTGCCCAGGAAGCAGCTCTGCTAGCAGACAGGCATGGCACTGCTTCAAGATACTTGAAAAGGAACACCAATAAATAAAAGTGAAGAAAATTAGAAGCCTGTCTGTAGGTAAAAATCCACATCCCACACCAGGAAAGTTAATACAAGTGAAGATTCTGGCTCCAGAATCCACATATTGTCCTGTTGAGAGCAAGATTCATTTCAGAAGAGGCCCAGTGCCTGAAACCCTTACTGACTTCACCAATTTCACCAGGTAAAATGCAAAATACATACTAGTAACAGTGATATTCTAAGTCAGAGATTGTTAACATTAACATTGCTATGTAGAACATGTAAAAATAGGAACCTTTATGAAGTATGAATGCTGCCATTTTCCTAAGTCTTCATTGAAGACCAATATACATGTGGGTTTGATACCTACATTACTTTTTAAAAACCATCTGCTCGAAAGAAACAATGACTTTTCAGGTGCAGTCAGCCCTGCAGCTGCCCAGCACAGGGAATTTCTTATGGATCTCAAATGAGAGTAAGGCAATTTAAGGTGCTAAAATAGACTAGAAATGAACACCCTTTGGCAACCCTTTTAAGAAACCGTTGCCACTTGTAGTGCCAAGCACCAGGAATCTCTTTTCTTCTTATGGAGAAGTGGAGCAGTGCTGTTGGAAGGCTTTTTTCCCCTCCTTAAGATGCAGGACGGATCTTCGCTGGGTTTTTTTTGGTTTAGTTGGTTTTGGCTGGAATTTTTTGGGGAGGGAGCACACTTGGCTGACGATGCACCCACCTCAAATCATAGCAAACCAGGAAATTTGGACACTTCCGCCTGTTGTTCTCACAGAGTCTTCTGCAAGAATTATTGTTGGTGCAGGTAAGTAAGTGCTGTAAAAAAAGGTTTTGGCTTTATATTTAAGAAATGTGAAATAGGTCTCTATTGTATTGACCTTGAGTGTACTAAACTTTTCTACTTTCAAATCCATTTTGCCCTATTTTCATATGCATGTGGGAAAAATGATGTCTATAAACATCTTTGTCATCATCTAGGATCATAAGGGTATAAGGGTTGTAAAACTGAGTCTGAAGACCACTTACATCTGATGATTCTGCTTTTTTATGCATATGGCTTCCTCTGGTTAACTGCACGTCTTCCTGAACTTAGAGCTAAGATTAAAAGAATAATCAACACTGTTATATATGATGTCCTGGAAACCACAGCAGAAGTCAAATGCAGAAACAGAAAACAAAGGAAAAAAGAAGATTCACAAACATGACACCATACGAGAGTTTAGATTCAATAAAAGTTTATATGTTTGCTTCCTCTAGAGTTAAAAAAGCAATTAACATTTGTAAGTACACAATTTGAAGACCAGCATTCTACGATTGACATGTTTTCAGTCCATTTCATAAATGGCTTTAGCAGAATCAAATACAATTCCTACAGTTACAGCAGTTCAACATTTAAATGAAGATATGTATAACATAATGTTTGTAAAGTTAAGCTCTCCACTTCCCTCCACATATTTAAGTGTCACTCATGAGATGTGTTGTACTCACACACATACCTGTTTTAGGGATTCAAGCCACATTCTTCTAAGGGACTTTTACAGGGATAAATCACCATTTTAGATCTACAGCATTTTCTATACATGCAGATACAGATTCTCATTAGAAAGACAGCCCCATTTCCAAATTAGCTCAATTGATGATAACCTAACAAGAGGCAACATGATCTATACCACACCATTTATGTTACATAAAATCTAATGTGGTGCTAAAAGAGCACTGGAAAATTACGCTTGGCTAGAGGCAAAAATTCAGCTCTTTCCTTCCACTTTGATTTAATGAAGAGACACACTTAACTAATTGCTTTGCTTAAAACCACCATTAGAAATTCCACAAGATTTCAGATTCTAGTATTAAGGATCTTCACCATAAGCCTTTTAAAAGTGAACCTCAAGATCATTTTCCTTTTCAAAAGATGCTTTTTCTCTGCTGCATCAGACATAATACACAAACATGCAACGTGCAGTCCAATATGGGCACTTGTCTCTCCCAGCATAACTTAGTACTTACAGAGCACTCTGCTAGCAAAACGTTATTCAGAGCAAACCTGAGTTCACAAGCAAGAGAAAACTGCCTTCCCTGTATGCCTGCTTCTGGCTTGCCACATAAATCCATCTAAATTCATTCAAAGGCACAACAGCTTGTCATCACCTTGCAGGTCTGAGTTGTGAACATGCAGCAAAAGTCTAGTTTCATATTCACAACAAGGAACAAAGAACCTAAATGCCACATTGAGTTATATTTGTCTTTCTTCACACTTAATTATATTCCTCTTTTTGGCTAGTTCAACTCTCTTTCTAGATCTAGTTAAAAAAAATCCACGACAAAGCAACATGCAGAGCAGCATCTGAAAGACGGCTGGCTTGTGTCTTGGAGTTCACTCTTTTAACATCTAAAGAAAAGAGCCTACTGCCATATTCCAACCAGTTTCCTCCCATATCTTTTTTATGCAGTATAAAGTATAGCACAAAACATAATTATCACCTTCCTACAAATGGCTGACATTTTGGTTAGGGGCAGGGGTGGGGGGCAACCAGAGATCTAAACGTGACCTTACTGAATATTAACAGAATCTAAAACTGCAGCTTCCCACACATCTGCTTAACAGCCTAACTCACTACAGTAACAGATTCACTGAGCCAGAGAGGGGCTACACATGAACACAGAGCCCTAAAATATTGGCCTGGACATCAACCTGAACGGGGCAGGCTCAGAACTGAATCACTCGCAATGGCTCTTCTTCTCCATGTGCATAAAGTCTCTAATACACCTAATTCTTTCAGTCAGACTGGAAGTTCTACTGTGTCCTGGGTTCGGCTGTAGCAGTCATTTCTCTCCTTCTTAGTAGCTGGTGCAGTGCTGTGGTTTTGACTTTAGCCTGAGAACAACGCTGATAACACACCAATGTTTTGAGCTGTTGCCAAGTATTTCTTACTCTGATCAAGGACTTTTCAGTCTTATGCTCTGCCAGCGAGGAGGAGCACAAGAAGCCAGGAGGAAGCAGAGACAGGACACCTGACCCAAACTGGCCAAAGGGGTATTCCATACCACAGCACGTCATGCCCAGCACAGAAACTGCAGGGAGTTACCCGGAAGGCCGAGATCACTGCTCGGGTCAGGCTGGGTATCGGTCGGCAGGTGGTGAGCGGTTGTGTCCTCTCCCCTTGTTATTCCTCTTATCATTATTATTGGTAGCAGTAGTGGTTTGTATTATACCTTAGTTACTGGCGTGCTGTTATCTCAACCCATGGGAGCTACGTTCCTCCAATTCTCCTCCCCATCCCTCCGGGAGTGAGGGGGTAAGAAGGCAGGGAGTGAGCGAGCGGCTGTGTGGTTCAGAGTTACCGGATGGGCTTGAACCACGACCTAGTGAAACATTAGCAAATGCATCACTACTCCACAGCTATGGTGCTACTGTATGCTTCACAAGAGAACAACCTGATGGTTCAAACTCTTATCAAGCAGAGATCATAAAATAAACAAACCCACAGTCTCACACGCTGTTAGCAGGTGTTCCCACCTCTAGACTACAGTAGCACTTAGTCAGCTCCCAGTCCTCCTCCTTCTGATCTTGGCTTCAATCTCAAATGACAGTAGCAACCTTCAGGAAATGACTGCAGGATGTGAAACACTGCAAAAGAAGTATCTCCAGACATAGACAGGGTAAGATGCTTAGGATCAAAGCAGGGTGGAATCTAAGAAGAGCCTCGCCATCTGCACTCCATGTTCACTTGTAAAGGCATTTCGGTGACCAACATATTTACTTCACACTTGGCATGACTGTTTTTGTGGTTCTTTATAGGCACTGAATGTATTTAACGCACGATGCAAAGCCCTTGTATTTTGGATTCCAATACTGGGCTTGACATAAAATTGTAGGGGGTGTGACTCATAGTAGTGCTATCACAGCCTTCTATCAGAGCCTCCTGAAAAATTAAAAGATGTGGTCGCTACAGGCATACTAGTAGATTACATGATCTGAAATGATTGGCACTTCATAGCCTCTAAGACACCCCTGCATCTTACAAAGGAACACAGCATGGAAAACACTGCATGAAATAAGAAAAAGTTATGCTGGTGATTGTGTTCATGGAAAACCAATTTGTGTATCGAAGTGAACAGGTATCTTCTGTTTGAAGTCTCCCTCATTACTGGACCATCTTGTACACAGGGTCTCCAACTTGAATCTTTCCCGTTTTGTCAACAGCAAAGTATCTTCCAAAGAGAGGGCTGGATTTGTAGATGTGTCGCTCAGATGGATCACATAAGCGGTAACTGCAGAGAGAGAGCACTTCTTTAGGATCAGTGGTAGCAAAGTCTAAACATCAAAATACCAGTGATGAGAGAGAGGACACATGAACAGCGATACCCTACCATACTAGACTAAAAGCCAAATAAGTGTTATGATTAAGAAAACCAAACAGTTCAAGGGGAGAAAAAAAAGCCTGACTGTATTCACACATCCATGTATAATACACATACAAAAGGCTATATAAAAAGAAATGCCAAAGTTGCAAAGTTAGATCTTTAAATAAATACCTGCTACCCCAGGCATTTACCCCAGCACACATGAAAGAGACAGGGAATGTAAAGTGTGCAAGAAAGAAGAGAGAACCTCCTGAATTTTCTTACCATAAAGAACAGCAGAAAGCAGAATGGAAGCCAATACACACAGCCCTTTACACTGCATCATTATGTCCCACACATACTTTTAAAACACCAGTCTAACATCTGTTGGGATCTAGCCTAAATCTACTCCCACGGCCTAAAAAGCATTTTTACAACCTTTTCAATGTTTCCAAGGGCTCCTTCCTGTCCAGCACGCCAGTGTCTGGGTTAACAGTTGTTAAAATACACCTGCAATGACAGACAGCACCAAATCAGTAATGGCTTCTTACCATAAATCTCCATACATCTATATAAGAAAATAGTCTTGAATGTTTACCTGGCACAACACACTGTCCCTTTCATTTCCACATCACCAATAACAACATCTTCCCAGGTGTCCTGAAGGAAGGTAAAGTTTAGGCACAGATTAGACATATCCACATGCAAGGATTTTTGCAGGCATGGCACAATCATTCCTAGAAGAAGCTGTACCATTCCAGCTGATCACCTTCACTTTTGCCTTCAAACTAAGTACAGTGTACTATGGTACTATTTTAATGAAAACCCTGTGGTCACTACATTCACCCAGTTCAGGGCCCACTAGTAATTATATCTGGAAAGAAAGATATACAAGTAATAAATCCTGTTCGGCAACATTCAGTTGTCTGAACCTAAAGCAAGCTTATTCTTACTGTATGTGTGATAATCTGATCTATGGACCTCTGGTAAGTCACCTATTTTGCAGAAAGGAAATTTTTAGTAAATGAAGTAAGTTTTCACTGCTCATCTACACAAGCTTCCTATTGCAATCCCTCTTGGAAGACAAAAGTCCGTTCCTGCTTTAGGAGCTCCTTAGATTTGGGAAGTAATCAGATCTATCCAGAGCAAATTCTTTGGAAAAACAGTAACGTAACATAAAAACATGTGAACACGGCCATTCCCTATTCACTTCACCATCAGATACCTTCCTAGATAGTGTTTTTTGAACTACCAGAAGATTGTCAGAGATACACAGACCACAGTATTGCAAGGGTCAGTTTTCCTCTTGTGCCAAGGAAACATTGTGCTATAAAACATCACACTGTTGTTAGTTTACTAATTGTTCATCTGTATCATTGATTGATCAGTTACAGCATGCACAGCTTTCCCTAATTTACACTTAAAGATGAGCTTTCAGTAGCAAGCCTATCATTTTAATACCCTTATTTTATCCTTTGCTAAGCTAAATAAGCACTCACAGACCTGCCTCCTCCCTCAATGTTTCACAAGCACTGATGTGAGCAGAGCTGTATCTCTCTGAATCCAGTTGTAAAAATCACAGAGTAGCAGCTTTCCCCCTTTTTGTAGAAACAATGAAACGGAGTTAGAAAGAAACACAAGCCAGCCTTCAAAAAGACATTTAAGACAGGTACTTCACCTCCTCAAAAGCACTGCAATCCGTCACAAAAATATTTGGCCTGAAGTTCTGTATCTTCACTTTCTTCTCCAGCTTGGCATTTAAATCTTCCAGTGAAGCTTCCGAGATGACCAAGACTGGGCTACAGTCAGGATAGGCAACCTACAGAAACAAACACAAAGAAATCCTAAGGCTCTAAGGCTGCTCTAAGAACATGGGAGGAAAGTTACTGAATGGCAAAAGGACAGGTATGTTGGAGCCGGTGGCCACATACTAGCCTGACTGTTAGGCTGTTGCATTCAGGTTTTAGTTTTCCTGGAAGCAGGTTAGTAAGTAAAATAACACACCCTTTCCTATTTCAGAAAGCATGGCAAGTTTCATTTGCTCAAACTGTAGAATTAAACTTCTACTTACAGAATTAAACCAAAATAATATAAGCTACCACAGCTTCTTATAAAATAATACCATATGCATGTCCCAGACATGTATCCTAGATGTTACAGACAGAAGTAAGTATAGCAGTAAAACATGTTATGCTAAGTTATGAAAGGTACTTAAGACATTTATGGACCTGTTTCTGAACTTACCTGGTTGACTATAATCAACTAATTTTCCTATATAATGAATCTATCTTCTCACACCACCACAAGGAGCTTCACATACAGAACAGCAACACTATGCTGCAACCACCCATTTGTCAGTCTAAGTTTGCTTGTAAGTAGGAGGTCTGACATTTCAGCAAACAGGGCAAATGAACAGTACTAAAAGAAAACTCCAACATATGCTAGTTCCACAGAAAAAAAAAAAAAGGAAAATTTAGTGAGAGTTTTAGAGTACAGGCCTCCTCCTGTCTTTCTATTATCCATTCCCCACCTTGTATATGCCTTTACAAGATGAGTGTTGAAATAACTATGTAAATAATTCTGCCCTCTTTTCATGCTAGGATTCCTGAATGTCACCCCTCCTAATCTGACATCCCTTTTGCTGAAAGCTAGACTTCTGCATTGCTCTCAGTGCATTTGTTTACATAATGTGCATGATGTTTACATATATTTATAATTTACATAACAAATGCACATCTATAAAGTCCATAATTGAATATACCTTCTTCTCTTTGTGCAACAAGCAAAACAACTGCCCTGTTGATAACAACATCACATCAGTAAGGCAAGGTACTCACAATTTCCTTAAAAAGCTTACATTCATCAGGTACAGTTCAAACCACCTTCATGTGAGAGCATTGTTTGAAGAAAAAGAAGAACATCAGTGGCTCCAATGATACGAGAATGCCTGTGCACAGTATCTCCTTTCCTTATCTGCTTTAACTTTCTCCAGGATCACACCTTCAAGTCTCTTCCCATTGAATGAAACCTCTGTAACCTTCTTTGGATTTTAATTCCTAGGCCCACAGTTACAGAGCCCTGGGTTAAGCAATGTTCCTTACAACAAAATACGAGGTAACACAACTCATATTAGTACGCTCCAAGACCTAACAAGGGATAGGGAACAGAAGTTTCTATACAACACAGACTGCACCACCAAAACATCTTTAAAAACTTACTTTCATTTCTATTAACAGAAGCACAAAAAGAATGCTGTTCTGCAATGAAAGAGTTCCTCTTCAAGTATCAGTACCATCTCACCACAGAAAAGGAGAACATTCATGTGGTTTAAATACATGACTGCATACCTTGCTAAATTGGGCTCAGTCATCAGTGCTGGAATAGGCAGGATTTGGTGTGTGGGTGGGAAATGATTAAAAGAAAGCACATCTGATAAAGAGACATCCATTTACCTCATCTGTGGTTCGGAAAAGATTTATTATGTCCTTTGACTTTCTTGGCACCATGGAAGGCTCAAAGTGCACCAGGCGATATGGCTCCGAATTCAGAAAAGTGGTGATCCACTGAGCCACTTCATCTCCACAGTCCCTGCCTTGGATATCCAGTCCAAACACCCTGAAGAGTCATAAGACACATCAGCAAGGGTTTACTCTTACATTTGCGTGCAACTGCAACACCAAAAGATTCCTATCCATTAATTAATCTCATAAAATTAGTGGTAGCTTGAAATGATGTGGTCACTGTCACTGACATTTACAAGAGTTATTAATTATAAATATCCCTGACTATTAAGGAAACTTTCCTTCAGATTTTAGTGCTGTAAAAGTTTAGACAAAGCTGTGAAACTCTTAAACTTAGCATACAGAATAGCTCAGTATCTTAAAAGAAATTCTAAGATTTATAGTAGAAGCAAAGTCCACAGGGCATACAAAGCCATTGGCATCAGAATACAAGCAAGTTTATGCAAGGAACACTTCCCTGGCAAGAAGTGGTAAACTTCAACCCAACCTTTCAATAAACTTCAACACCAGCCAAGAATAGTTTTAACTACTCTCTTTAAAGTACTGATTTTGACCCAAATGCACTGCAGTTCCCTCTACCTCTGCAACCATGCTCTGGCCAGCTTAAAGCATAGACATGCCCAGGCAGTTCAGCCAGCCTGAGCTCAGCTCCTAGGATCCCTCCTTTACTCATCTGGGGAAGAGATGAATCATTAGTGTGCTGGCATCAATATCCCTGCTCCGTTTACAGGGATCCCTGTATCAGCTGTGACACAGGCTGGGATTAAACACTGTCCCAGACCATGGTCAGCTGCCTTTCTCTTCCCTCCATTCTCTCAGTCTCTGTGTGTCCTTCTTGTTGGCAGGACAACGGAGGTGGGGGTCTAACAGCTTCCAGTTCACTGTTTTCTACCCACGAGGCTGATGTATCCTGAGCACTCAGTGGTATAGGGATCCATGGGAGTAGATCATCCAATGTAAGTATTGCAACACATACTGACAAAGGGCACAAATGAAGAACATGAGGCTTCATAACCAGAAGGCTACAGAAACCCCCTAACATTTGATCAAATAGAAACTTTGCCTACACAATGGCTTCGGTCCTACATTTGTCTCCCCCAAACCCAGGACTTTTAAATACCCATGTAAAATCTGCAACTGGACTTACCACTTTTACAGATCAGCATCTGCACAGCTTTTTGCAGACAGATGCACTACTGCACTGCCTTACTTCCACCCTACCAGGCAGAAGCCAGCATCAATCAGAAGGCACCATGCTTGCCCAGTGGCAGAATAAATACAAGCCTGTGCAGAGGGCCTTGCCAGCACAGCAGACTGTGCTCCCACTCACAAGCTGGAAGGGAAGAATTCAGGAGCAAAAGCCAAATCTTCATTTGCTAGAATACAGTGCTATTCCCAAACCTCATTCTTATGAATGGCTGAATGGATCAGAAAGAATCAGCCTTGAGCTGACAAAGGGCAAACCTCAGGATTCTTCCAGAGGGTTTCTGTAGCCCTCTAGTTATGAAGTACAAGGCAATGTTTAACTATGGGCATTGCTAATTTCACAGCCTACGACGCCACCCACACCGCCACACAACTTGGTAAATTCTAAAGTCCAACTGCATGCATCTAACTTTTGGTTACTTGCATTCCCAAATTCCATCAAGTTTTAAAGCCAGATAACGCAATAGTTTATTAAGGAAACAAAAATAAAGAGAAGAACAAATCCCCGAGATCTAGAATTGAAAAATACAAGATAATTTCTCATCACTGAAATGTATTTAAGTCTATTTAAGTATTTTTTCTAATGGCACAATAAATTTCAGAAAAAGAACACACTGAAACCAGCATGTTTTTGTAGTGTATGTGTCATTGGCTAATGTATAATTGTTACAGGCAGAGTTTTAAGAGACCATCCTATTTCTCCATGAGAAATGCTATCATTTGTAACTTGCACCTGGCTTGTATAAACAGAGATACTAAGTTATGCTGCTCAAGGGTTTCCACAGCAACAGATTTATGCCAAAAGCTAGCCTTTCTTTCTCTGCTATACAAAGGAAAACCACAAGTATCTTTGTAAGAATCAACACCATTTACAGTTACTAAACAGATATTTGAGCAGAGAAAACGTTTTATGCTTCCTCCTGGCCATTTTTCAGCACGGATTTCAATACATGGATAGAATAACCAGGCCTGCGTTCATACAACAAAGCTTTAGGCATGCAGTTGAATGACTGTGTTTGTAACCTGTACACCTGAAACCCTTTTGAGGTAGCACCTATAGAGAACGATGTGCTCTCTGAGGATGCCCATCTTTCCCCCAAGACCACAGTTAACCTCCAACAACCAAGTTTTCAATGTGGGCACCTTGGTTCAATGCTTACAGATAGGGGTGAGGGAATCTAAACTCAGACATTTCACCAGTTCCAAACAGCCAGTGTGTATCCATAAATGCTGATGCATACCCTAGTGGTGACCAAGAAACATCAACATACATGACTGAGGCTCTGAGATGCAACTACCTACCAGAGCAAAAATGAAAACACTAGAAGTAAATACGACCTTCTACAGACTTAAAGACCACAGTTCACTTGGCAGATGTATATGTATGGTCTCTGCATATCATGGCAGCTTTTCCTGAGATTTGTTTTTACCAATGCTTAAAAGATTGAAACTAGATCTTTTGTTATGCCAAACAATCCTGGCCTCCTCTATAACACACAGCAGAGAATGTCACAGAACAGTCTGGGTTGGAAAGTACCTTTAAAGATCATCTAGTCCAATCCTCCCACTCGAGCAGGTTGCTCCAAGCCCCTGTGTCCAACCTGCCCTTGAACACTGCCAGGGATGGGGCAGCCACAGCTTCTCTGGGCACCCTGTGCCAGCGCCTCAGCACCCTCACAGGGAAGAACTTCTTCCTAATGTCGAATCTAAAACCATGCTCTTTCAGTTTAAAACCGCTGCCCCTTGTGCTTTGAGTAAAGGCCCTGCTCTGAAGTCTCTTTCAGTTATGCAGATGGGGAAGACAGACCGCACAACCCAGAAAAGAAGCACCCAACTTTCACCCTCCAACTTCTGCATAAGAAAACGCAACTGCAAAGCACCTAAGCGAGAGGCAGTATTTAGATGGAGAGGAGGAAACAAAACCCCCTTCTCGAGTACCTGCAGTTCACCACACGGTTTTTCCTGGGCAGCTTTACAGGCAAGCACAGCTTCTTCATTTCTGGGGCCTCCAAGGTCAAGTGCCCATCTTCAGAGCTGACGGAGATGAGCACC
>NW_009914994.1:0-45690 GCF_000696875.1 Nestor notabilis | reverse complement strand
CGGGAGGAAGAGCATCGTGAGGGGCAACCCTGGACTCTAACCGGATGGCTTCGGCACCGTGTGTGCAGGGAGCCCCTGACTCTCACCCGCTCTGCCTGAGCAGAGGGCGGCCCATCCCAGCATCAACATCCAGCGCTGCAGTCCCTGGCCCAGGAGATGCTGTCCATGAACTGCTCCCAGCTGCCAGACAGCCCGGGCGGGGAGAAGCTGCTGCAGTCACTCTGCAGTGCCTGCTCAACCAAACGGTGTTCAGTGACAGGAACATAACAAGTCAACGTTTTCAGCTGAAGGGTTTAATTACGGCTCCACAGCTTTCCACATGCCAAGTACTGAAGGATTTAAAAAAAAAAAAAAACAAAATCAAACCACCAAAACCACCCAAAGCAACACACTAAAAATAGGTACGTGGCACTGGTGAGGCCACACCTCGATTCCTGTGTTCAGTTCTGGGCCCTTCATGACAAGAGAGAGACAGTGAGGTGCTGGAACAAAGCATGGAGAAGGGCAGTGGAGCTGGAGAAGGGTCACAAGTGTGATGAAGAACAGCTGAGGGAACTGGGGGGTTTAGTCTGGAGAAGAGAAGGCTCAGGGGGGCCTTACCGCTCTCTACAACTACCTGAAAGGAGGATGGCGCCAGGAGGTGGCTGGTCTCTTCTCTGTAGGAACAAGTGTCAGGACAAGAGGAAACGGCCTCAAGCTGCACCAGGGGAGGGTTAGACTGGGTATTAGGAACAGTTTCTTCCCCAAAGGATGGTCAGGCATTGGAACAGGCTGCCCAGAGCAGTGGTGGAGTCACTGTCGCTGAAGCGTTCACAAACTGAGTAGATGAGGCCCTTAGTGCCATGGTGTAGTGGTGGCCTTGGCAGTGCTGGGCAGCGGTTAGATTTGATGATCTTAAAGGTCTTTTCCAACGTGGCAGAATTATACAATCAAGGTTTTTATTTACTAGTCATTCTTTCCTTCCAACTCATTCCTTGGTTTCACTGTGTTAAATTTTTATCGATAATGGCATTAGATAATCCATGAGAAAAGAAAGCATTGAGTTCAGCACCAGCTTTGACGTAAGGTAGGAGAGTTGAAGGCCTCAGCTGTGAGCCTCTGCCACAGCATGGTGGAGGCGAGAAGCTGCAGGCTTGGTCATACAGTGCCGTTTTCTCAGTACACAGGTGGTAGAAACAAGTCCTCACTCTTAGGAAGGAAAAGGAAGTATTAAAGAATGTTATTAAGATTTTTGTTGAGCTTTTAAATATATTTTTCTTATCTACTTTACGAATGCTCTTGCACTTTCTCAATGCAAAATTGAACTAAAGCTGCTATTGGATAGTGCAAAGATGAAAATCCTAAATGTGTACAAAAAAGGAATTGGTTAAGGATAATTCAGCTTGGAAGGGAACTTGGGCCTTGAGTCTGAGCAGGGCAAGCTTGATCAGACCAGCTTCCTCTGAGCTTTGTTCATTTGGTTTGGGAAGCTCTGCATACAGACACTGCACAACCCTCCCTGGGCAACCTGTTCCTATTCCTGGTAGCCCTCAGGGTGAAGTCTTTCTGACAGTGGCTATATACAGCATGAGGGCCTGAATACGACTTGAATACATCTACGTTCCTGTTTATCTGAAGATGTGAAGTAAAAAGAAATACTAGGAGAAAAAAAAACAAAACAAACCCAAAAAACAACCTCAAGATGTACAATACCATTTTTATTGTATCTTTCTGCTTGGTGGTGTGTTACTTCTTTTACTTCCTTCCCCTTCCTGGCAGCCATGGATGAAAACAGGACAGGCAGCCCTCTGGTTTGACCCATTTCTGATACTCGCAGTCAGACAACACTACTGGAAATGGGAGCTGTAAAGAAAAACAAAAAACCAAAAAACCAAACAAAACAAAACAAAAAAACCAACAAAACAAAACAAACAAAAAAACCCCAAAACATCCCTCCCACTCCCCTGCCCCAACAAAACCCCCTGACCTTCCCTCACCATGGTAAAAAACATGAAAATCCAGGGACGGAGATGTCAAAAGAAGTCTGATTTCACTGAAACCACACTTTCACCTTGGGAGGCTTGGTCTTATGGACAAATTTCTAGCTCCCTCCTCTTCCTGGCCATTAGTGTATAAATAAAGGTTAAATGGAAAAAAAACAAACCCAAAACAACAACCATCTGAGAAGGCATAAACAGCAAGTACCACACTGGACGTAAGTTAGACCAAGTATTAGTATGTATTTATGCACAAGAATAAAAACAGCTTTACAAGTTGAATTGGAAATTTAAACAGAGGAAGTTTAACAGCTTTTGCATATTATATTAAATAACAAAAACACCTTTTTCCAAAATTGGTAAAGAATAAATAATATAATTTACAATATGGTACAAAAAATAATCAGTAAGGACAGGCATTCTGCTTTATACATACACTATATAGGTATATTTATAATCTATAAAACAAATTCACATCTCAAACAAGCCAGAAACCTCAGATGATATGGCTTAACTATTATTAAAAGAAACAGCATTAAATTTTGCTGCCAGAACCATAAGCTCTAAAGCAGTTATCACGTTTCAGTAATTAATGATAACTTATTGCCGTAGTGCTTGCCAAGGTTTCACTTAGTCAACATTTACAAATTGCTGTGATATTAAGAGATTCAAAGGTTTGAAAAGGTTAAAAAAAAAAAAAAAGTGCAGTACTTTCCTTATAAATGCATCCGAAGTCTGACTGTAAAAAACAAAATACAACTCAATTTCCACTCTGGGACCTCTGGAGTCAGTAAGTGAGATGTCTTTATGGGTTAGATTTGATCCAATCCACTTAATTCCATTTCAAAATAGAGAGGGGTGTCAAAAAAAGGCTTAACAAGGCCGTATTAAAAATGGTTAGTATTCCTATCCTTAGTAGCTTTAGTGATAAAGGACAAAATGAATCGTGGGGTTAATCAGGATGCAACACCCAGCAGAAAACTCATCGCACACATGGGCAGCTCTAGTTCCTAGGATGTAGTGCTGCTTGTCACCCAGACCACAACGGCAACAAACTCTGAATTTTCCACCATTCACCTTGCTGAACGACTCAGAACTTCCTTACTATATATAGTCATACGGGGAGAGTCTGGACCAATTGATAATGGAGGTTGTTAGTGTCCATTTGTCTTCTCCAATCACCCTACAGTGCCCTAAGGAGCTGTTAAGCTGACAATATCACATGGACATCAAAACCCATTCTGTGTGTGGGTCAGCGTAACCTGCCAGAATGTGTGTGCAGGATGGGCTGGCATTGTTACACAAAGGGATCTTACTGCTTCTGCTGGGGAAGCTAAATAAGTAAAAATGAGAAAGTCTGTGTTTTACAAAAAATACACGCACACACAAGCATGCATATATGTGTGTGCGTATGTGTGTACACACCCCAACCCGCTCATTTTTCGCTTAGCAGCCTTAGGCACAAACTGCTGATGATTAGAATTGTAAAGCACATCCACCTAAAATCTAAAGCTGGTGCATTCAGAGGTGTGTTCAAGTGACCTTTCATGTAACAGAGACAACAAATTCTGCATCGATTCAACATCACCACAATAATCTGTTATTTTCAAGTTTTTTTCCCTTGTAAGACTTGTCCTGAAAGGGCTTTGTTACTAAACTGGAGCCTGCAAAGTGCTACAGCTCTGAAATCAAATTTTGTTTCATAATGACAACTTTCAAGAGGCTGATGCCAAGCATTCCTAATCACAAAATTCTGAGTGCTGAACTGACCTCTGTCATTTCCACTTTGTTATTACTTGGTGGTCCAAGTCTACTTGCAAACATTCAGAACATTACGTGTTTTCTGATCTCATGGCACCATTAGGAACAGCCACTTTGCTGACTTCATTCTGCTATTTTATTATCCCCCTATGGGAATGGAATGGGCTGAGGAAGTGCAGCATGACAGGTCCCTGTATGTCAAGGACTCACGGATCCTGGTGCTCTGCCATATTGGTGCAGCAACACTGGCACTTATTCTAGGCAACCAAGGAGTCAAACCTAGCATCACATCCACTCCATTACCAGCAAGGGTAAAGTCAAAATGCTTGTCAAGCCACCTAAACACACTGGAGACCACCACCCTGGTCTTTTCGTATTTAGAAGTTTAAGAGTTCAGGTTTGTTCTTTTATACAGTACTTGATTAGAATGAATCACATCTCCTGCATGTCCTGTAATCCACAGCCACAGCAGGAGCCCTCTGCTTTTGTCCTGCAAGTCCAAAGGATTTTTGGAGGTACAGCATATAGGACAATCAGTGTTATTAATGCAAGAAGCCAAACCCAAGAGGAAACAATCTGGGAAAGACTACACCAAAATACAGCTCAACTCAAAGTAAAACTGCAAAGTTTTAGAGGGAGTGACTCTTGAGATCCACGGGTATCCTCTCCATACCAAGGGTCAATGCTCAGAATGATACAGTCCCCAGCATTCATTTTTCTGACAGCCTTCAACCTTTTGTATTCTAGGTTTACATGATTTCCTGATAATTCCATCCGAATTCTCAAACAAGGCTCTGAAAGAATAATGAAAGATAAATAATGCCAGGACTTAATATACCACATGACATGTGGTCAGAATAGGAAGTTAGCCCACAGGTAGGAAACTCCCCATTCTTCTAGTCATGATTGTTTTCTTGTTAGTAATACAGGTTTGCCTCCCTGCTGGGCACATCCAGTTGTTCTAATGCTGGTTTTGCACACCTGTATGGTTCCTATGTCAAAGAGGAAAATGCAGCAACCTGACACTTCGGGTCCTGGAATGTCATCCAAACATCACTACTTTTCAAGTGAAATCAGGAAGGTTGCTCTGGGCCACACAAAAGGTGCATCAAAAAGCATGTTACATTTTCTCTTAGTGACAGAAAGCATAAGGCAAACCACAGAGTGGTTAAAAATAATCGACATAAAGCAGGATGAAGTGACTGGGAAAACAGCAAATACAATCAGTGCATCGTGAGCAGGGTTACAAGAAGAAACTCCCAGTCAAATGCCTTGTAGAAGTAGCTCAAGGCAGGTAGAACTATATCCACCAAGTACAGTGCAAGTTGGGAAAATGAACCCCTGATAATAGCCTATGAGATGGAGAAGTTTTGTTTATTTATTAATAATAAAAAGTTGAGGTTTATATAGGACTAGCCCCTTGGATCAGTTCAGAGCTACTTAAAATAGCCAAGAAACATCCTCTTACTGGAGCAGCAAACAAGTGCTTAAAAAAGGGGTGCAATAAAGGTATTATGTCTCATGACTGGTAGGAAAGGAAATAGGAAAAGTCTCCTGAGTTATCAAGGTAGAATTGATGGAAAACCAGCTCTCAAGAAAGTAACTTCACATTCCTTTGAACCCACTGGTATCAGGATCTGGGTCTTTCCAATATTAAAACTTTGAATGCATAGGGATTCAGTAGAGAGAGTACCAGATCCACTAGTGCCTGCGAGTGACCATAGTGAAAAATGATGCCCTGAAGTACTACAGAGCATCTGGAATTCACAGAAAAAGGAGGAAATAAGGACGTACTAAGGGATTAAGCTTGGACTAACTCCTCTCCTCTTCAAGACACAAACAGTTCTCAACTTTAGCGTTAACATGTTATGTGTTTCTATATATTGTAATATTCTCTCCTATTTCCTCTCCCAAGTAAATCCTCAGTTTTTGTGAAGAAAGATGGCAATCTATAAAGGTTTCCAGCAAAGCCAAGACTAATTACAACAAAGCTTTCATAGTGATTCCAGTAGGCTCTTTTGCAGTGTTACCTGACTGAAAAAGCAATTGTTCTTCAGGGAAAGCAAGAAAGCACTCTCCCACTCATGGGATGAACTGTGCAATGGGATGAAGAATCTCAAAAGGTGAAAAACATGAGTGCAGTCAGGATGATGATGACGACTGTGACACGTGACGGGGTATAAAAATAGAGGAAACTCCCCAAGGATCCATGCAGTCTGTGAGAAGGGTGAACCAGAACTCCCCTACAAACCAAGAAAGCAGGTATGTGCTCCTGCTGGAATGGTCAACAACAAAACAGCCAAAGAAACAGACTGCTCTAGAAAAAAAGCACTGTAGAGTCGCAGGTCCTTTGAAGAGAGTGCAAGAAACTTCAGTTTGACTGACTGACAAAAAGAGTGCCAACTAGGACATGTAAAGATGCAAACCATTTCCCATTCCCACCCCCATTCTCCATCCTCCACAGCTTCAATGTGGATCCCAAATCATGGTATTTAGAGTACAACGCAAAAAATAATTCATGTAGGGGAGCTCCTGGCAATGCTATTCCCTGCTTGAACTTCTTGCTTAGGCCATTCCGAAGTACAAGTCCAGGACTGCCCCATAAAGCTGCCATCTTGTATCACTGATGCAGGGGACACACCATTTCCTGTAACACTATTCCATGTTTTGCTGTTCCCAACATATTGCACATTCTAGGACTTGCAAGTACTTCTTCACACCTCTGAAGACAATGCTTCTGTTTGCAAGAAGCATACAAGACAGGAACAAGTGAACCTCAGCTGCTTCTCTACAACCTGCCCTTGCCATGATCCAGCGCTGCAAGCTCCAACATTAGCTGAACAGTCTACACCAGCCTGCTGGTCTTACACACTCACTGTGAGAGATCCCCAATTGGGGGACCACCATCAAACAGAATTTCCCTGCGAGCTGGCTCAGGTATTGAGAGTTCCTGGGCAAGGTCATTAAAACGAGATATGTAATCTATGCTGTTCTCATTCATCATGCAAGCCAACTGGGAATCCACCACCTACAAGAGACATGAGAGAAAACAAGAGTGACATGTCAGTAGAAATTTCACAGCATCACAGAACTATTTTAGGTTGGAAGGGACATCTTGAGATCATTTTGTCCAACCATCCTGCTCAAGTAGGGTCAGTTAGAACAGATTGCCCTGGACCTTGTCCATTCGGGTGCTGAATTATCTCCATGAACGGACATTCTAAATCTCTCTGGGCAACCTGCTTCCATGTTTGACCACGCTCATGTTAAAAAAGTTTTCTTGTGTTCACATGGAATTTCATGTTTCAATCTGTGCCTGCTGACTTCTGTCCTAAAAGTGTGGCTCCCTCATCTTCATTCCTAGCCTCTCCTCATACAAAAGATACACTTTATCTGAGTTAAGAGAATAGCTCTTATCCACAAACAAGCAGAAGCCTCTAAAAAACAAAAAACAAACAAAAAAACCCCCCAAAAAACCAAACAAACAAAAAAACAAAACAAAAAAACCCCACCAAAACCCAAAACAACCTGTAGTCTTAATGGGCCTTACCTGCCTATCTTTAATCCAACATTAAGGTGCACTTTATAGATATTACCTTTAACCCAATAACTGCATTTGTAAATAAAACCTGATTCTGCAGGACACTTATTAAAAGGCCTTTCAAAATGCTCCCATCATTAAAGCCATTTTTAGATGACACTTGCTTCCTCTGAAGACTCCTATGCAATCCTGCATCTGCCACAACTGCTGCTTTGGTGTGCTTACCCCATTTTATTCTGAAGGCAGATTGTAAGATCAAGGGCTGTGATGTCACTTCAAATCCATACCAAATAAATTATCACATATTCATTTAATTAGCACACACCTTGACAGATTCTCACCACCAAGCAAGCATAATCTTTTTATTTAGCCCAGGAGGTAGAGCTGTGGGTGGAGTCTGAAGCTGCCAAGGGCACATTAAAACAGCATGGGCTTGCTGCAGCTTCTGCTTACAAGGTCTGTACAGAAACTCCTTATTCAAATGCAAAAGCAATGGAGGAATGACATTTTCCTTCCACCAGGGGAAGCCCCCCAAAAGCTACAGCATACATAACCCTACGCTGAGTCAACAACTGTAAGCTGTGGGGTAATTAAGATTGGAGGGGACGTGAAGAGGTATCTAGATCAACCTCCTGCTCAAAGAAAGGTCACCCAAGGTGCTGTCACCCAGGAGGACAGACAAGCTTACTCAGGGCTTTATCGATGTTGGCCTTGAACAGCTCTGAAGACAGACATTGCTCATCACCTCCTGGTAACCTGTTACCCTGCCCACCTGTCCTCAGAGTGAAAAAGCTTTTCTTTATATGTAGTCAGAATCTTTCTCAATTCAGTTTTTGCTTGTTCCTCCCACCATGCATCACCACTCTGAAGTGCCTGGATACTTCTTAATGACCTCCAAAGAAGCACTGGCAGGCAGCCAGGTAGGTCCCTCCTGCCCTGAAGCCTTCTCCAGGCTGAACAAGCCCAGTATCAGCTGCCTTTCCTATGAGACAGATGCTTCAGTCCCCTACTTGTCTTGGCAGCCCTCTCCTGAACTTGCTTCAGTTTATCTATGTCTTCTCTGTATCAGGTGCTCAAAACCGGTCACAATATTCTAGACATGGTCTCTCAGCTGTTGAGTAGAGTGGCATTATCATTATTTTGTTCCTTCTACTGGTTATGCTCCTGTTAGAACAGCCCACAACACTCTTGGTCTTCCTAGCTGCCACAGAATGTCCTGGCTCATGTTCAGCTTGCTGTCTATCAAGATGTCCAGGTACTTCTCAGCAGAGCTGTTTCTTAAACAGTCAGTCTCCAGCCTATATTGCTCTTAGGGTTATTCTTTTTGCATTTGTCTCTGCTGAATTCCATTATGCTCCTGCAGCAAATTCCTCCAGTCTGTCCCTCTGAAAGGCAGTTCTGTCCTCAAGCATATCAAAGCCTTAGCAACTGCTGATCTTCACTCTACCCCTTCAAAAGATTTCAAAACAGAAGGATAATTCTACCATCAGAGAAAACAACTCAGCAGCACAGGATCTTCTGCCATTCTCTCAGGTACTGGTACTGGCCATTTCCTGCTTCTTCCTTCTGGACCTACTGCACCAGCTCTGGGCCATTTACTCTCAAGTAAGTTTACATCTTTCCATTAAGACTGTCACCCTGTTTTACTAAGAAGCTGAAGTGCAGATGTCAAAGCATCTTTGCCATGTCAGGAAGGTATGATGAATGATACACAATAACACTGCACTAAAAAAGGAAGCAGATAGCTGCATGTAATTAGATGACATACCTCTGCTACATCTGCTAGAGACCGTGACACAAAAGAGTCCCGTGAGTTTCCATCCAGAAGGCTGGGTCCCAGTAAGGAGGTGCCACTGGCAGTCCCAACAGGAGTTGGCAACATTTTTCGTCCCTTCTCAGGGGAGATGAAACTTGCTATAAGGAACAGGCACATCAGTAAGCCACTGCACCCAATGTTTGCAATTTGCAGGATAAAGAGAAGGACAAGGAAGTAGAAAAGAGAGGAGGAGATCTATTTCTTTTATCTCTTAAAAAAGTATGTTACCATCATGAAGACCATCAGTGTGCTGCTAAGAGTACAGAGAGTCATTAAATATTAATTAAAAACGCACACCAACCAAACTCCAAACCAACCCAGTGATCATGTCTTTGAGATTATGCTCACCAAGCACAGAACAAAGTCTATTTTTCCAACAGCAGAACCAATGGCATCTTTTCATTCTGGCAGAACAACCAAAATGTCTCAACCTAAACTTATGAGTCAGGCTCCAAAAAGACTACAAAGAATTGCCAAGGAGTTATCTGCCCCAAGGTATGGGCCCCAATCTAGCAACAGGATCTTTTCAGGAACAGACTTGTAAAGAGAAAGAAAATGTATTCAAGACAACACTGTTGAAATGAAAGCAAAAAGTAAGGGAAGAGTTCTACTAATGTCCTACAGGGTTTACAGTTTTCCAAAGGATCCACTTCTAATAAGCAGTGTCTTTTTTTTTAAGGGAAGAGCTGTTTTGTTGCAGTTCTCTGCACACTGACACTTACAAAACAAGCTGCTGAGAGAAGAATCTGTAGAGTCATTGGGGTACCACTGGGGATCATGGCTGGGGGACGCAATCCAGTTCTGCTGAGGACTACTTGATGGGGACGGAAGACTTTTGGAGCTGTCACTGCCATTCAGCTTCGCAGGAGAGAGAGAAACACCTTCACCTGTAAGCCAGTATCAGGAATCACTGATTCAGTTAAAGTGGTGAAGTTACAGTTTCTGTTCAGAAAGGAAAAAAACAACCACCAACCCAAAAACTCCACAACAAGAAGAAAACCACCTATATATGCTATAAACCAAAAGCTACACACATAATTTTATTTCCAACGGATATTAAAAGAAAAAAAACAAGCTAAACAAAAAAATAGAAAAAAAAAAAACCCCAACCCAAACAAAACAACTCCAACTGCTTCCTGGAAAAGTTTCTTCTGACATGGAAATTATTTAATAGGAAGACTTTAGCTGAGCTCAGACTTACTGTATTGACCAGAGCTGATAGCTATTTCAATGATAGAGTCACTGATTTGAGTGGCAGGTTCTCCTTGAGAAAGCACATCTTCAGGTGGTCCAGGCAGAGAAATATCCAAGAGAGCAGAAACATTGGGAGGAGAGAGACGGGTACTGGAAGCCTCTGATGAGGGAAGTGGAGGGGTGGAAAGACCATTCTGGAGGGAAGTCTTGGACAGTTCTGACAGAGAAAGGACTGATGTGCCCTGTTACAAGAAACAGTTAAATGTTTGTAAATCTACGAAAGACTTGGAAATCCACCTGAAAAGCAACAGTTTATCTCCTAAACATCAGATTAAAATCAGACTTTAAGGAGGGTGGGGGGAGAGGACTAACAGTCTAGCGGACAACAGTCCTAGAATTTTAGGAATATATTATTTGTATAATGAATTTGTAGTATTTGAATGAGAAATATCTACAAGCATAAACAAATACGCTTCATCTCATCTCCTGCCAAATAATCTGAAAAAACAAGGGTCTGTATCATTCCAAAGAATGTTTAATACAGCCTACATAACAGAAACAAGCCTAACATCATCAACATGGTTTTGATGAACCTACAAGATAGTTCTTAAGTATTAATTTGCCTTTGTATAGGCCCAAACCCTGTAACTGCTTGAAAAGTATACAAGTATTTTGAACAGCCAGCTCACTCCTCTTTACAGCCTTCCCAAAACTCAAGTGATCTTTTTTAATGAGTCTTGTTATTAGTACCTCACCGTAGAACTGCTGTGATTCTCCTCTGATGTAGTATATACAAAGCTGTCCTGAGAGCAAGAACCAGAACGTAGGGCTCCATTACCACAAATAAATGTAGGTTCATGTCCTAGCACCTCTACTATATAAAAATCTAAATAAAATCTTCCTCTGCTTTATACTGTCCAATCAACTTAATTGGACCTTTTTCACATATACTTGTCACAGGAAGGGTAGAGAGTGCTTTCACTGAAAAAACGAGAAGCCTATCTTCTGAGGCTTAAGTATCTAATTAAGGTCCTGGATCCCACTAGAGAAGGAATTGGCAATAGGAAAACAACATTTTTGCAACTTAGGTGCTGCCACAGTCACTTTTTAAGTATCTATGCCGTATGGATCCAGCATAAAGAAAAGTGAAGCTCTGACGAGGATGCTAGCATTACAATCACACTTTAGTCCTAACGTTCCTCCTTCAGCAACATACAAGCAGGAGGACTTCCACCTGCAGAAAACTTTCTTTGTGATGTAGAAAATACCTACGTACAATATAGCAGGGCAATTACACCACTGTATAAGGAAATATGTAAAACCTGTTTGACCTTCAAAGGCCAGAGACTGCCAGCTTTGCTTTGCTATTTTATAGAACAGCAGCCACATGAATTTAAGCAGCTTTCCTAAATTTCCTTCTTCAAATTTCTTCAGATGCTGGAGATTTCAATTCCCACAAAATAGTACCAATGGTATACCATTACCTCTGAACCAGGGGTTTGAGCTACCAGTATCAGTGGTGTGTCCAGAACATTACCCAGTTCATACAACTGTTCTTTCAACACATAAAACTCTACCTGGAAGCCATCAGGAACTGCCTCCTGCTCCTGCCGTGTGGGCAGGCTGATGAACGGAACCCGACACCCAGGGCCTGAGCCCTGGAAGCACAAGAGAAAACATGTGAGTGACAAACATTTACGTAAGATGCTGCAAACATACCTGGGGAGGTAAGACACACATGCCTATTACTGTTTCTGCATGCTCTTTTTACATATTGTGCCTTTCAAAATTATCCAGTAACTCCCTGAGAAAATGACAATGGACCAACACATATTTGTATCTCAGTGAAAGGAATGGCAAGGAGAAATTACAGTTTCCATTCCTAACACATGCCTGAAAGTCCAGGTTTTCCCCAGAATTCCCTCCTGAATTACTGTCTACTGAAATGCTACTTTCTTTTCAAGCCTGCACTTCTGGATGACCAACTTCACGTCTCACAGCTGAAAGCCCTTGTGCGCGACAGAAACCTGTTCAATGTGATGATTTCATCCCTCAGCCCAAAATACACATTATACAACATGGGTTGGCTTTGCCATGATCAAAGCATCCAACAGCAAGCCCCAGGAGAAAGCTCACTGAACAGTCATTAATAATAGAGCTTTTTTTTTTTTTTGTTTTACACAATGGAAGAGCAAGACACTGAACTACTATAAAAAGCACTCTTGAGACTGACCTCCACAGTGTTGATGGAGCCTCTGTTCTGCTGCGCTGCTGACTCTTGCCCTGTCACCACTGTGGCCACTCCGTCTGGTGACAGTGGAGACACACCTGACAAACCATCTGTGTCCAGGACAGGCACAGGGCTCCCAGGAATAATACCAGCACTTTTAGCTGCCAAGTCAATAGCACCTTTTTTTTGGGGGGGGGGGAAGGAGGGGCAAAGAAAGGAAAAAAAAAAAAAAAAAAAAGGCAAAAAACACATTACAAGGCTCTTCTACAGGCAATGATTTTGTTGTGACTCAGAGTCAAAACTTAACACATACAAAAAGCTAAAATTGTCATTATCTGACCAGCAGTTCCAGTTGTCACTCCAAAGTGTAATATTTCTTTCAGCTAAAGTGGTTAATCCTCCTGCCCTGTTCCACCATGTTATCAGGTACACCAGACCAGTTCAGAGAAACATCCCAGTTCTCAACTCCTGCCCTCTCCTGCAAATTGTTAAGAATTTGGTTACGCAGTTTCTAGAAACTTCCTATGGATTTACTAGAGGGGCTCTAAAATCAACACAGCCTTATTTTGTTATCTTGCCTCTAGCAACTGTTTAGACTCAACAGAAAAAACTTACCTTGTTGCAGCGTCAAACTCACTCAGATCTTTTAAAAAGCTGCCTAAAGGCCCTGAATGCTTTCTCATCACAGGGAATCCTCTAAATAAAAACACAGAGGCTGTCATTGCTTTCACCTCACTAATTGTCCTAATTGGGGGACCCATTCTTTTTCTGCCAGACGACATTTGCTTGGGGTACACTAGCAGGTGTTTTATTTGTCGAATTCATTATCCCATATTAGCAGATCAGCAGTTATGAAGTTTCTTTCAAATGTCACAACCCCTTTTCTTACCACAAAAAGTCACAAAAGTGCTCAAATCTGGTCACAAACTCTAAGCCCATGCTTTGCCTGCATGGTCAGACACAGCAAAGGAACAGAGTTCAGACTGCCCAACCACCAACTGCAGTCACACAAAGCCACAGGAGGCAAGATCTCATTAACACAGCCCTCTTCTTTAACTCCCACAGGCACTGATTTTACTTAGGCTACAGAAACCACCACACAGCTCACAACAGACCATGACTCTTGTCTGGTCCAGAAATAACTTACTGGACAGATGGTTGGTAGCCTGTGTTGGAAGAACTTTGGGCACAATTGGACGAGAAACAGCAGCTTTCGTCAGTGACGACTGGATTGGCCGAAACGAACCTCTCCCTAGGGTGAAGAATTAAATACCTCTCAAGCAAATGAAATCAAACATCTTTAAAGCAGAGTACAACGCAGTTCAATGAAAGCAAATAAATTCCAAGCAGTAGCAAGTTCTGGTAAGGCAAATAGTGGAGATGAGGCAACAGACTTGAAATAGTAATGCAAGCTAACCAGCTACACCCCTTATCTGCACAAAGACAACATTTAAAGTCTCATGTTGATTTTGAGATTTAAGCTGACATCACCCACTGTACTCAAGAGTTTATTAGCAGGAAAGGACAAATGGGCAGTATATTAGTTATACAGTCTGAAATTTAAATGGTATCTCAGTTACGAGAAAAAGGCCTTTATAAAATCTAGACAAACCATCACACCCTACAGAAAAAAACCCAACAATTTATTTAAGGAATTTATTCCAAAATTTTGTCTCCTTGTAGAGAACTCCTTACTATTCCTTGCTTTCAATACTAGGAAAAGGAAGAAAAAATTTTTTGTCATAATCATGGCTTGCTTAACAATGATCCAAGAGAACAATCCCATCATCCTGCGGGAAGTGACTCAAACAACTGGTAAATGACTGGTTTTGAAAGGATATTGTACTCTCTTCAGAAATGATTCCTTTATGTAGTTTTAAGGAACACTTTTCCAGGCCAGCTCTTGAGAGCATAAAATTGAGAGAAGATATGCAGAGACTCACCTGTAATGGATGAGTTGGATAAGATCGAAAAGGAACAGACATGCTGGGATGGATTTCCAGATGGCCTGGGCAGCAGCGTTCTCTACATGAGAAACAATACACCAGAACACATTTAAACACAGAGCAGAGGGTAAAGCTCATCTTCTAAAGCACAGAAGCTCATGATACCTTCCAGAAAAAGCAGAGTATTTACACGGCATGACTATCACGTAACAGACACAACAATAAGGTCTGTATAATCTTGAGAAAGAAGTTACAAATAGGAATCATGTGTTTTCCCTGTAAACTACTGTAGGAGAAATATTCCATGTGAGCATTTCTCTGAGAATTGTCCAACAGAACCATATTCCTTTCTGATTATACTTGCAGTAATTTTCAAATCTCCTGCAGAACTACAGCAGTGATCTTAATGATGGGATCCAGTCTGTGTGCAAACTGGTCTTCCATTACAACTACACAAGTGTGAATTAATGAGGCAGCTGTGTGTACCTGGGACTCCTAAAGCAAATGGAATTGCAGAGCCCAGACTCTCTCAGTCCCAGTATGTATGTCATTTCTATGCCTGCTACTCTCACACAGAGCAGAAGAGACAAAAGGGCATACAGACACTCAGTAACTTTGTTTTCCTGAAACAAGTTTCCATTATTTTGATTTTAGATTTCTGGTATGTTCTCCACCTGCCTGTGGTTTCTCTACAGCATGTGCCTTTTTGCTGGGTTATCAGAGCAGTCTAAAGGAGGTTAACACCTACCAGAAGTCCCATGACATCAGGCTACCTCTTCCATACATCTCTTTGCAAGTCCCATTTTTGTTCCAGAAATATTTGTTCTTTCAAATAGTGCTGTGCTTATTTCACTAGAGGTTTATATCCACCCCAGTTGAACAGCCACCAGTGAGCAGGAAAAGCTGTCCCAAGGGAGATCTTGTTGTGATAGCCCCAACTGGCAGCTCACGATGAACACACTGCTTGTGCACCAGGACCAGGCCCAAATAGCAGAACCTGCCTTCAGAGAAGGGGATTTTGATTTTTAACAAACTAACTTCATGCACTGTACTACTACTGTTGTTGACATTCCTTGCACAGGGAATATAACATGCCTGGTTACAATACAGACTGAACTACTTGCTCCTTCATATGTTCAGCTTCACTTTTCCAGTGCATGTATGAGAGAAGGTCAGGTTTATTTCAGTTAGATGCAAACCATTATAGCCTTACTGATACCTCTTCAGGAATCAAACTAGGCATTTCATACTTTGCAAACTGCTCTGACCTGTACTACTAACGGCTTCCGCAAGTGCCTGTTCCGTAACTTCCTTGGCTTTGGCAAGAAGAAGTCCGACTGCATCTGGACAAGAACAGGAAATGCATTAGAAAGTATTTTAAGCACACAGACCCCAAACTCTGTTTTGCAATAATGTCATAACTATTTATTAAAATACTCTGCTTTGGTTTAGACAGAATATTCCTTCTGCTAGAGAAGGAAAGTTTTCCACAAGGAATGTATGTTTTATTTCTTATGGAGATAAAGTTTCCTCCCAAAAAAGCCATTTCACTACTTAACTACTGTAGCTTGCTATGAAACTGTTACTGAGACTGTATATACAAAACTAAAATCAGAATTGGAATTAAAGGCAGCTATGAGGCTGTACTAAAACCAGCTGCACGGGAAGAAGGATATCAGTTTTGCTAAAGCTGGCACATCTATGTGCTGGAGCAATTTAATTAGAGTGAACCAGCTCCATCAGGCCGTGTGATGGCATTCAGACTGGGGTCTCAACAGGTGATGTCACTGCAAGGCACAGTCAGTCAAAATCTGGCTCATCTCAGCTAATACAAGTTTATGCTAGAGCATCACTAGCAGCACTGCTTCATAAGGAACCCATACCTCCTGATGAACCAACACCATCCTATCATACCTACTGGAAGCAGGCTCATACTACTTTGTTCATGCAGTCACCTCACTCACACTGATTGTGTCCAAGTGCTGCCGAAAGGTCAGTTCTGCTTCTTTGCTGGGCAGGAACAGTTTCCCATGGCGGCTGTTGGGTGGCAGAGTCGTAGGAACTGCAAAGAGTCCACCGTCAGCATCAGTGCTTCCAGAACTTGAGGGACCAGCCACCAAGAGAGGTCTAGGGAGGTTTCTCAAACCTACAAGAGTTGAACAGCAATTTAAGTGAAGCAAAACCAAAAAGAAAGTAACTATTTAGTAACTCAAGGCTCGTAGAGAGAGCAGAGACTATGGATTCTGGATCTGCCACCCCACCTGCAAATTCACAGTATTTAACTGCTTCACAAGGCTACTGCAAACATTCACTTACCTTGAAATCTTCAGAAGAAAGGGGTTAAATGTGATTTTATGCTACTAAAGAAACTAGAATTTAAGCCACACACAGACTCTGTTAATAAGTTTATCTGTTCAGCTTACAGAAATACTTGAGGGCTCTTCCCACTGGACAAATTATATACCCACTATCCTTTTTGTAGGGGAAGACAATAAAAAGACAAGTTCATTCAACAATGCATGCGTTTAATTTACAGTCCCCACGGCAATTAAAAGTGCAACCACAATAAAATTATTCTGGTGGCAGAGAAATGAGACAACAGGGATCAGTTTACTGAAGTATCTTCCAAAAGATGGATTGCCAATACATATGGCACACTGAAATAACAGCATCTGCTCCAAGTAAAACTTCTCCATTTGCATTTCTCTTTACTGTAGCGTTCCTCAGTGTTGTGCCCACTCTGCAGGGATCCAGCTAGGGTGAAAAGTCAGGTTGGAAAAAGCCTTTGAACATCCCTGTCTACGGGAAGGCGTCCCTGCCCATGGCAGAGGGTTGGAACTGGGTGAGCTTTGATGTTTGTTCCAATCTAAATCCTTCTATGATTTAACCTTCTCGGTAGAAAACAAAGCTCAGAAGATAGCCTGCACACAGTCCAGGAGTACTGAAAGCTCTGGCAAACACTGACAGCTCCACAAAAGGCACACTGCTAGCTGGAGACATAAAAAAAGTTAAAAAGGCCTTGTTGAACTTCATGAGGTTCACACAGCCCTACTTCTCCAGCCTGGCCAGATCCCTATGGATCCCATCTCTTCCCTCCAAGTGCATTGACTACACTACGCAGCTTGGTGTCATCAGCAAACTTGCTGAAGGCGCTAGATCCCACTGTCCATGTTGCCGACAAAGATGTTGAACACGATCAGTCCCAACACCAACCCCTGAGGATCACCACTCGTCACTGACCTCCACACAGATAGTGAGCTGTTAACCGCAAGTCTCTGCGTGTGGCCATCCAGCCAATTCCTCATCTACTGAGTAATCCATCCATCCAACTCATGCCTCTCTAGTTTACAGACAAGGATGTTGTGCAGCTCGCACATGTCCAGATAGATGATGTCAGTCACTCTTCCCTTATCCACTAATGCTGTGGCCCATCACAGAAGGTCACCAGATTTGTCAGGCATTATTTGCTCGTACTGAAGCCATGTTGGCTTTCATCAGTCACTTTCTTATTTCCCATGTATGTGCACAGCTTCCAAGAGGATCCACTCCATGATCTTACCAGCCAAAAGGCAAGACTGACTGGTCTGTAGTTCCTTGGGTCTTCCTCTTATTGCCTTTTTAAATATGGGGGTTATGTTTCCCCTCTTCCAGTTAGAGGAACTCCAGACTGCCACAGCTTCTCCAATGTGATGGATAATGGCTTAGCAACTTCATCTGCCAGTTCTATCAGGACTTGCAGCTGCATCTCATCAGGTCCCAGGGACTTATACACCTTCAGGTTCCTTATCATGATCTCAAGCCTTATCTTCTCCTACAGCAGGAGTTCTTCATTTTTCCAGTCCCTGACTTTGCCTTCTGTGACTTGGGTGGTGTGGCTGGAGCTCTTGCCAGTGAAGGCAGAGGCAAAAAAGTCACTGAGTACCTCAGCCTTCTCCATGTCTCAGGTGACCAAGTCTCCCTGTTCCTTCCAGAGGGCCTACATTTTCCCTTGCCTTCCTTTTACCCCTGATGTACACATAGAAGTAAACAGCACCTAGATGGACTCAGGACCAAATTCTATGAGGGAACACACCTAGAAGAGTCATCACCAAAAGTAAGCAGGCAGTTTGCTTTCTGATAGCTGTATTACTGCAATAATTTAATAGCGCTGCATTTGACGATGCAAAGAAGCATAATTATTGTATACCAAAGCTTGAAATCCAGACCACAAACAATCCTACTATAGATCCAAAACACCTTTGTCAGGGGTGATAAACGAGATTCAGTTTGTCTACCAAAACAACCTGTTTGGGTATCCACTGGACGTGCTGGAATGCCATTACCTGAGGCCTCAGCCAAGTGCATTACCCCAAGCAGAGCTGCTGAGGAGCTGAACCAGGTAGAATGTTGTACTGCACATACTTCCACTCCTCTGTTCCAGCCAAACAGCTCACCTGAAGCCAACCTGTCTCTTCAGTATCATACAAAAGCAGGGATACATACAGTGTATTTTAATTTTGCTGACTCTGTATTTCATACAGCATGTCAAACCACAGGGCCTCACAACTCAAATGGAACTCAGCAAAGGGAATCAAAGACGAACATGGAGACGCAGGTTTCTTTTTGAATCAGTGAAGGTCTGCCTAACAGAACAGGTGCCTGTTCCTAGGGTACCGAGTACTGTGATCATCTTGCTGTTCTAGAAAGGATCTTCAAAGCATTAGGGAAGCATTAAGTACTCTCTCATAAAAATGAGTATCACAAGCTAAGGAAGTCTGATTTGAAAGGATGTGTCCTTCAAGCCTGTGTATCTCACTGAAATAAAACAATTTGATCTATTAAACTACTAGCTTTCTACTAGATATTTAAGCAAATACATCTTTGTCTATAGCTAAGCACAATGCAGTTTTAGACAAGAATTACTGTAACTCCATTTTAAAATTAAAACCACACAGCACCCCAAGTGCTTTACAGTATCAGTTAAGCTGCTCATAGTCCACTGCTTCTTACAGCAGGGTGTGAAAAGGACAGCCCAACAATCCCAGTTGTTCCCAGTAACCCTGATGTCTGCATGGGCTTTTCTAAAGTCTTATAACATTTGCTGGTCCATGCAACTGGACTGAAGAATAGAACAGAAATTCTTGGTCTGCAGGCCTGGCACTTGCAAGTTCTAGCATCTGTACCTTCTAATAAAAGATAACTCATAATCATTCTGTATTTTATAATGGCAGAGAGCACAGAAAAATTTCATGAATTACCAACAAACTTTACACACTCCTGCTCTGTAAACCTTCACTCTTTCAGATCCCATACCCTCTATCAGCCAGTTTGTGCTGGTTCTGGTTGGGATAGAGTTAACTTTCATCATCAGAGTTAGTATGGGCTGTGTTTTGGATTTGTGCTGGAAATGGCATTGATCACGCAGGGATGTTTTAGTTACTGCTAAGCAGCAGTACACAGCATCAAGGGCTGTTCTGCTCCTCACCCCACCAGTGAGGAGGCTGAGGGTTCACAAGGAGTTGGGAGGGGACACAGCCAGGACAGCTGATGCCAACAGACCCAAGGGATATTCCAGACCATGTAGTGTCATGCTCAGCCTATAAAGCTGGGGGAAGAGAAGGAGGAGGGGGACATTGGAAATGATGGTATTTGTCTTCCCAAGTCACCGTTAGACATGATGGAGCCCTACTCTCCTCAAGATGGCTGACTGCCTGCCTGCAATGGGAAGTGGTGAAGGAATTACTTTGTTCTGCTTTGCTTGTGCATGTGGCTTTTGCTTTACCCTTTAAACTGCCTTTATCCACCCCATGAGTTTTCTCCCTTTTACTTTGCCAATTCTCTCCTCCATCCAGCTGTGGGGAGTGAGTGGTGCTGTGGGGCTGAGCTGTGTATGGGGTTAAACTACAGCACAGCTTCTAACACATGCCGGCATCTTTTGCAAGAGTGACACTTGAGAGTTGTACTGGACTGCAGACTCCAGTATTGACATGCATTGTTCTCGAAGACTCATAGTAGTACTGAATTTACAATAACTCTAAAGCAAATTAACACATATCAATGTTCTTAAACAGTTAAGTTCAAAAGCGGAAGTACACTCATCCCCCTGGCGTTTCGTTACTTGAGTGTACTCATCATGGCTGAGGTACTAACGGTGTGACCTCATGAAATCCATTTTCATGAACACTCACCTGAGGAGCTGGAAGCAGCACCAGGAGAGAAAGTCTTGTTGTTGCGAAGGGCAGACTGATTTCGTGCACAACCCGGACTCCTGGTGCTGATGGCAATCACCTTCCCTGGAGGAGTCAGTGACTGCTCCTCCTGAGCAGGCTTTATAGGTGACGTGGCAATAGAGCTCATCTCAGGCATCTGAAAATAAACACACATGACATGAATATTGTGTGCTGCTGCAAAAAATACACCATTAAACTCATCCTAGTTAGGAAGCTAAGGAAAAAAAACCCCAAAACAGAAACATAATCTGACAGACTACGGTATCTTTAAGCACTCTAACCAATACCTCCAGGTGTGTGTGTGGGCAGCTGTAATTCCCTTCCTGTGTATTTAGCAGTCTTAAACAACATCAGTTTAGTATCATTAATTTATGTTAGAAGGGGTTGACATTCAACAAGCTTCACAGAGTGCTGGAAAACCGAGACAAAAGAAAAAAAAGAAGGTAAAGATGGAGATTTGTCAGTAATGGAAGAGGTGCTGGGTTTAGTCATTAGATTTTCATAACCATCACCACCCAGAGGGCTCCTCTGGGTGGAAGGAGACCTGGACTGAGATATTTTGCTCTTAATACTAGTCATGCATGCAGAGACCAATAGTTTTTGGTGGGTTTTTTTCCATCCTTTTTCCTATTCACACTGCAATACAGCAATAACAAGAGACACATGGCAAGGTGCTTTACTAATTTTCCAGGCTATCCAGTTATTTCATTAAATTGTTCAAGTACTTTTCTAGAAAATGTTCCTCTTTTAAGGAACCTATGTACAATCACAGGTACAAAATCACCACCCACACTTGACTGCAGTGCTATTTGCTACAGTTTGTTGTAATGTTCATTTAAAGGATGAACAACAGCATACTCGGCCACTTTGGCTCTGCTAGGTATTATCTTGAGAAAATAGCAGGGACATGGACAATCAACCCTTCTTTGCTCAAGTACCCTGTGGCAAAAATATTATGGTTCCTGTCATTATGTGATGAAATGCAGAGGATTTAAGACACAAAACTTTCAAAGTCTACAGTGCTTTCAATTAGGCAGAAAACATCATCGTCTCTCGAACACGTTATCAGTGCCAAGACATACACTGTCACAAAAACTCTTTTTCTGAAACACAGCAAGTATTACATGGTATTTGACAAACCAAAGGTTACATTACCTTCTTCTTACTGGAATGCATACTATGGTATGTAGCTGAGAGAGCCCCTGGATTTTTCAGTAGTACTACCCGACTTTAAGACACTAAGAGCACTAAAGGGACAGTAAAACACTTGCAAATAAGAACTAGTGGGTTTTCCTCCTCTCCTATCCCTCTCCCTGCCCAGTCTAAGGCGATGTCCTTCCTTCTAATTTGTGATTGTTTAATCACGTCATCCCTGGCTGTTACGTGTCACCAGAAGTAAAAGTAGATGCCAAAAGAGGAGATCTTGTCACAGATCGATGAGATGTCAAACCAAAGGGGACATAATGACAAAACAAGGGGTAATGGCTTTAAACCAACAGAGGGGAGATGGAGATGAGCTCTTAGGCAGAAGCTCTTCCCTGTGAGGGTGCTGAGGCGCTGGCACAGGTTGCCCAGAGAAGCTGTGGCTGCCCCATCCCTGGCAGTGTTCAAGGCCAGGCTGGACGGGGCTTGGAGCAACCTGCTCTAGTGGAAGGTGTCCCTGCCCGTGGCAGGGGGTTGGCACTGGATGAGCTTTAAAGTCCCTTCCAACCCAAACCATTCCATGAGTCTATGAAAACTCTTTACAGTTTAAACAAAGTCTGTATCTGAGCAAAGATGGTTCTGAACTGTCATCATCATTATTACTATATTTTACTTTATTTCAACTCTTAATCTGTTCTTATCTTGACCCACAGCTTTTTATCTTTATTTTTTTCCCCGATTCTCCTTCCCACCACACATGGGCAGGGTGGGTGGGTAGGAGCAACTGGGGTTAAGCCACATCAAACAACAAAGGAAGATCAAAAGAACTAGGTGTGTCTGGGAGTAGTAGTACCTTTGCATCCTATGCTAGAATAGGATGCAAATGGCATCTTTCACTCATCACATCTCCATCACAGGCATTCAGCCAGATGTGCTGAACTTCCACTAGACCAGGTTGCTCCAAGCCCCATCCAACCTGGCCTTGAACACTACCAGGGATGGGGCAGCCACAGCTTCTCTGGGCAACCTGTGCCAGCGCCTCACCACCCTCACAGGGAAGAACTTCTGCCTAAGAGCTCATCTCAATCTCCCATCAGGCAGGTTAAAGCCATTCCCTCGTCCTGTCCCTACAGGCCCTTGTCCAAAGCCCCTCTCCAGTTTTCCTGTAGCCCCTTTAGGCACTGGAAGCTGCTCTGAAGTCCCCCCAGAGCCTTCTCTTCTTGAGATCTTAAACACAAAAGGCTACAACACAAAAGGAGGAAAGCAAGTTCCTTCCCACTTGTCTGCCTGAGGAAGAAGGTATTTTTCTGGGTCTGATAAACAACTATCCTAGAGTCAGGGAACTGCTACAAAAGCCACTGTGGCAGGCTAGCCCAAAGAAATAAATTCTTTTTACACACACAGTGTAACTTGAACTACATGAATGGTGAAAATTAAGAGTTGCAGTTTTCACATGGGATATTAATCTCATGAAGGCTCCCTCTGCCATCTAGGATCCATTTCCCACAAAAGCTTGGACCAGATTATCTTCCAAAGTTCCTTCCAGCCTGGGCTATTCTGTGGCTCTATGAACCTGAGAGAGAATAGAAGACACCTACCTAAGCTAACCTCATGACTGATCTTTTCAGGAGTCACATTAAATGTTCATTATAATACCACTGAGACTCAGAGGAAACCAGAAACTAAAAGTCCATGTAAAAACCAAATGCAGCATATTGAGGAAAAGTCCACTCTGTAGCAAGTGGGCTGTGGTTTGGTTGGGTTTGTTTATTTTGGTTCGGGTTTCTTTGTGTTAGTTTGGTGGAGTTTTTTAAACAGGAATATTCCAAGATCTTGACAAGACTGATCACTGACTAACTGTGAAAACATGACTGGGCAACTGTTCCCCAGATCAAGTAAGAGTTTAGCAGCTGGTGGATGAACAAGAGTTACTTACTGGTTTGGGATTGACTTCAGTTGAGATGAGTTTTAAAAGGCAGCTCAGGAGTCTCTGCTTGTGAAAAGTGGGACATGCAGGAGCAGCACTTGATTCAGATGTTTGCTCCCTAGCATCCTGGGTTTCTGGCTCCAAGACAGCCAACCAGTCATATTCCAGCTGCAATTTGTTCGGTTTGCCCATCATGAGGTAGACTTCAGCCAGTGTAAGGCTCTCAGAAGTTCGTAGACTCCATCCTTCTTCTCTAACCTGTTGAGAGAGCCGGCTTGGGTCATCCTTGAGAGACTTTGTACTAGATTGTCCCTGAGGTGGAGGTGGAAACAAGGAGCCCAGCTTCTCTTGAGAATCCTCCATGACTGTATCTGTTATATCCTTGGTACAAGCATCAAGCTGCTGGCCCTGGCTGTGGCTAGCCTGAGTTTCATATCTGGATGCGCCACTGCTGGGTGAAGCCACACCACCTCTTGGTAGCTGTGAATAGGAGTCAGAGGTCTCTGTGCTCCTCCCACCTGGAAAAACCCCAGTAGAAGTATCACCAGCTGCTAGAGTAGAGTCTTTCCCATGCAGTTTGTCTGTGCAACAACATTTCTCTGGGACGATCAGGTCCTGACAGGACTTCATGTACCGTGGAAATGGATCGAGCAGAGAGAGTTCCTCCACATCAGGAATCTTACTGCAAGCACAAGCTGTGCTGCACGATGGTAGCACAGTTGCTTGGTCACTCGCCAAGGCCTCCCTGCCCTCCACAGAGAAGGCCACTGAGCTCAGCTTTTCATGGTTCCCTCCTGGATCTTGAAGTCCAGAAGGCATTTTTTGGAGAGAATTAGTGATGCCAAGATTCGAGGTTGTTCCTTCCACCAGGCCAGGCTCCAAGGCCCCATCTTCAGTGCTTGCAGAAAGTTCAGCTATGGGCTGAGAGATTCTGCTTGACTCTACAGTGCTCTCTGCCCTTCCAACACCCTTACCTTCTGTTCCCCGTGGGTATTTTAGCTGTCCCCTTGCTGTCCCCTGACCACTCTGTATGCCTAGGATTTGTGCAGGGGGTAGTAAGTGAGAGTCTTTTGTGTTTTGTTTGCATTTGCCAGTTTCCTGCCAATGCACTGTGCAGAAAGCCTTGGAGTGGACCACTCTGGCTACTCCAGGCAGGGGAGTGAGTGTACAATTCTCTCCTGGAAAGAGATGGAGCATCACTTTCTCCTCTGAGAAGCTGCCTCTTGTTTCTGAGTCTCTGGAGTCTTGAAGTTGCCGTTCTTCTAGTGTTTTACGCTAAAAGAGATGTGTCAAAGAATACAACAATCAACTGCCCCCTCCAAAGAAGCACCTGGGCACCTATTTTGCAAGTTAAAAAACAAAACAAAACAAAACCACAAACAAATATCTGCTCAGTGATATGTTCTCTATTCAGCATAGCTATCAAGACTCTCTGATCAGAAATTAAGTCCTTTTGTGGTGAGAAAGACTGCACTAAAGACTTGATATAGCCACAAACTAAATCTCTATTCCAGACAAAATTACTGATCTCTGCTTCACACACCACTCTAATCGTGTAAAAAAAAAAAAAAAAAAAAAAAAAAAAAAATCTTAACCAACTATCGAACCCCAACAGAACCAAGCAGAAAACTCCAGTGTTCACTGCACAGGAAACCAGACTCCCCTCCTGTGCAGTGACCTCCATCTGACACAATTTGACACCATTCTGCTACTTCTTCCAGCCTCAGAAATTAAAAAGCAGAGAAAGGATACAATACGCACTTCATGGAGAGCCCACTTCTGCTTCAGGAACTCAATGAGGCTGGAGACCTTCCGATGCAACTCCACAATCATCCTGTATGCAAGATTAACAAAGCAAGGGAACAGAAGAAATATCAGCTGAAGTTCAAATCACAGCCTTGATGCTAGAATGGGAATTCAGGGAAGAAACTGACATTCTGGAATACAAGCCCAGAGAACATACCCACTGCTCCCAAGCTCTGCAAAAAATCCAAGAAAAACAAAAAACATTTTATCACACAACTTTAAAATCTGGATAACCCACAACTAAGAAAGATCTAAAAGCCTACTGGATAAATCTGATTGCCATGATTCAAGATACTAGTTTCTCCAGATGGAAGAAGATAGAAAAAATGGTGAGATTTGGTTAAACTGCAGAAGTGCAAGCAAGGTCCAAAGCAACAACGTGGCGTACAGAAAGAAAGAGAAAAAGTGGCATAAAAACCCCCCAAACGTTTAATCTTTGCTCTCAAAGCATTTTACAAAATAAACCTAATGCTAATAACTTTCATTCTCCTCTCTGCCTGATCTTTGCTCTTTACACTGAAGTCCTAAATCAACATCATAGAGGCCTCATGTTTTCTGCTCTGAGTTCTGGACTAGATTTAAATACAAGGATGAGCAGCCACTGATGACAAACAACAGCACCAACTACATTTTGCAGGACAGAGATTATGCTACAAATACATTCCTTTCTGCTAGTTCCACCTAAACCAATGAGTCTTGGTGTAGGCACCTCTCACTATTGTTTTACTTTCCTGTGCCTCTGTCTCATGGAACATTCAATACAGATTTTACTAGAATTAGTGCTGCTTATCTCCAGCTTACTTGCACTGTGCTCTGACAAGTGGGTGTAAATGGCACAAAGTAAATTCACCTCCAACTCCACTAGCTCCTATAATTACTCAGAAGATACAAAGAACAATGCAATCTGATTTGCAAGTCTGGTATCTCATGTTTATAACAACTGTGTACTCTTCAGGACAAGTACATTTAGGCAAACTACATTCTCAAAGTTGAACTGCCCAGTTAGCAAAGAGAACCCTGAAGAGAGAGGAAGAAGCTAGAATGCTGCTTGTATATCTCCTTGTTCTGAGCACCACCATTTCTTCATTACCTAAGCCGTGGATTCTGGGCAAGACTCTGTACTCGTGCCCACGCATGATTATTTCGTGGCTGCAACTCCACAGGGACCTTGAGAGGCAGACGTACTGGCTTCTGGTCCTCTTCATCACTTACACCTGAGGGAGATGAAGCACAAAGAGCACGGGTCAAAGCAAGGACAACACACTCAGAACACTATGCTCATTTGCATGGAAAAAAAAGCATCACAGACATCAGTATCACCTCCAGACAACCAAGGCAGCTCAGATTCACCAGTGGAGCCTGCTTCCCTAGACTACATCCTATTCCAATACGTTTATTTTTTTATCCTGGACACTGCAGGGGACTCAAGTACCACTGCAGTACACTGGTACTGGAGCTTCCAATTGAGCAAGCAGTGTAAAAATCAGGTGACTGAAAACTTTGAACAAGTACACTATTTCAGACTTTTAAACTGCATTGATTCTACTCACTGGGGAAAAGGGAGGAAAAAATAATTTAAAAAAAAAATCATATATACCTGAACTGGAGAAGGTAAGAAAAAAAAAAAAAAGTCAAAAATGCTCAATGCTAAACCACATACTACTGCTCATTCACTGGCATAGGGGACTAAACTTTACATATAGTGAAAGCACAACTGGTAGAGCAGTAGTGATCTCATCTGGTGTAGCTATTTCCTTTTCAATTTAGCTAGTGACATACTCCAAGATTAAAGAGCTGGGTTTTTCCTGAAGTTATTGGGATTATACAAGCAAACAGGCTATGTAAGGCAAGAAGGACATATCCCTAACACAAATGGGAAATAGCTCGAATCCCCCACCACCAGCGCTGGACACTTCAGAACAGCCCTATTGTCTCTCTCATTTTCTTCTGCTCATCTGTTAAAACCATTTCATGTCCCAGCATCTCTTACCATCTGGATCACAGAGTTTCTTCAAAGCCCTGCACATTGGAGCTTTGATACGAAGGTTTCTGCCTTTGTAACGAACAGTCGTAGCCCTGAATATATTGAAAGAGAAGTAACTTACAGGCACCGTTAACAAAAGTTTGTGAATACAAACACGACAGGGACACTGAGTCAAATATGATCACAGCTATAGCAATAACCAAATGAATTGAAGGGTTTGCAGTGCAGATTCACAAAAGCATTCAATCTTTTCTATCACCTTCCTTTTAATTCTAGAAATGCTACTCTTGTGACCCTCCTCTTCCAGACTTTTAGGAAACACACGGCTGCCTGCTCAGATCTGCTATTTAGAAAGCAGACCAGAATTACATTACTTCAGTTCAACACTACCCTCAGAGACAGCTTCTTCCTAAAAGACAAGTGGTTTTGCTTTAGTCTTCTCTTTATACTCCAAACTCTTTATTATGGGAAGAAAAAGTCTAAAGTTTCTGCAGTGTCTTCCATTCTGCAATATCAACACCACATCCATTGCAGAAATGAGGTCTAAGAACTTGTGACAGAATCTGAACGAAGTAACTTCTACAGTATGATTTTGTTGGCTTTTAACTTCAATACCACATAAAAGCAAGACATTTCCTGGGTTTGTGCAGTGGAACTATTTGATTTCTTCACTCACTCAGCCCTGCTTTCCTTTTAGGGACTTAGAAGGCAGGCATTGAGACCAAAGTCACTGATGGCTGTATTTACTACTTAATACTTCAAGTAGGAAGAATCAGCATACAATCAACAGGACTGAACACAAGTCCTTGCAGATAAAATGAAAGAAATTATGAGGGATATTCCTACAGCAGGATCTTCCCCCCCGCCCCATGTTATAAGGAAGACAATATGAGGCAGAAAGAGCACTTGCCTATACTGCTAAGAGGGAAATTCACAAAATGGCAGCAGAAGAGAAGCCAGACCTAAGATTGAGATGACCACACCTGAAAGAAATGTGCTGGGTATTGAAAAAAGAACTGCTTACAGAGAGGGGGATCATAGAACTGAGCAAAGTGGAAAGTTCAATCTAGTGGGATATATGCAATGTGTTTGCTTGTATGAGATGTCAGGCTGCCCTCCATGTGCAGGGGATTAATTCAGAAGGTGTAGACATCCAGGTGGTAACAAAGAGGAAGATGTAAACTGTTTCCCTGCAGAGTTTGCACCTCTTGGTCTGACAAGGTTTATCTACCAAACAGGTTAAGAAATGCAGAAGAAAAAGGGTAGCAGAGATGTACCTCCCATCTCGAAGACAAAAAGCTTATGCAAGAGTTCTGAACTTCCCAAGAATGTTAATACTGACATTCTTGGTTAGAAGATGAGAATTAATATTTTCATATGCAGAAACTCCTGTTTTCAAAATGATTTGTTACAAGACTGGCTTTAGAATAAACACATAGACTTCATAAAAATCATTAGCCCTCATTAACAATTAATTAGAAGTAAGGCCTTAATCATGCCAAGTGCTAGACTGATGCTACAGCTAGCTAAAAGTCATCAGTCTCATTAATTATGGTTTAGTCTATTTGGATAACACAGTATTAGAAAGGCTTTCCAGTACAACAAAGAGAACAAAATGACTACTCATATATGAACTCCAGAGATGCCCAGGACACAGGGGAAAAAGGATCATCCTGGGCCCATTTTAACTGGTAACTCCAATTTAAAGAAGTAATTTGCTTTAAGAATTATTTCTTTGTATGGAAAAATTTACTGCTAAGATTGTCTTAAATGTATAAAACCCAATCCAAATGGCAATTTCTCTTCTAATTCAAAATGTCAGTTAACAGAAATATGAACAAGTGATTCCATAAACATACCCAAGCTCTGTACTGCAGCAGCACACTGCGCAAAGTGCATCTCCCAGGAGAGGAAAGGTTACTAAACTGTATGGAACTCATTTGGAAACTCAGTTTCCAAACAACAGAAAGGCACAATAGCAACTCTCCATTTTATACAAGGTAAAGGCAAAACATCAGCAACTGCTGAGTGGGCAAATTCCTTCTCCTCTGACAATAAACTTTACTTCACCAATAATTTGTCTGCTATAATGAAGCAGCCTGAAAGCACAAATGCTAAAAAGGGTCCGCAGCCAACAGAAAATAGTACTATTTTCAAATTGATTTTCAAGATTCACTTAGGACAAACCAATGCCTGCTGAGTGATACCTGCCTAATGGTCACACCACTTCAAGTAATATCTATTTCACACAAGTTCTAATAGTACAGCAGCTTCTATCCCCTTCCATATTCCCAATGTACACTGCCAAGACTGAACCCTGCAATCCCATAATTCTTTCTTGAAGTTAAAGAGAATACTCTTAGGGAAGAGTATTCACAGTAAAGAGAGGAAAAACACCATACAAAACAAACAAAGAATGGAAAAGGTCAATCTGCAGCTCTAAAGTAAGAAACGCCTCCTAGACTCTGGATGACCAACTCAACAGTCCAGCTGCTGAACAACCCAGTTTTAAGAGTTTCAGGAATAAGTTCTTACTTACCCGGCTTGAATGAGCTCGTTGAGTTTCACTGCATTCTTGTCATCCATACCTTGAGACAACACAGTGAATTAGGATTTGAAGTGATACAGTCATGGCCTTTTTAGTGCTCTTATCAGTTTTCAAGCTATTACATTTTGTGCTCACATAGGATTAATGTGCATAAATATGCTGTAACACATGCTGAAAAGTTTCTATTTTCATAAGGTGCAAGATTTACACGAACCTTGCCACGAAAATTACATTTTACTTATGGATTAAATAACCCTAGTTTGGGTGCTGGGCATTAATACAGCATATTACATAATACAGTCATCTTGGGTTGCTGGGCATTAATCTGAAACCGCAGTATTAAAAAGAGAAGCTTCCTCATCTTCCTGCTCAATCTCTGTTGCTAAGGAAGCACAGTGTAACGGAAGAGCATCAAGCTCTCAGTGTTGAAAGCAATAAAAGAAGTAAATAAAAATAATAAAAAGCACATGTAATTCTTTTACACTTTTACATTTTTAAATGGACATAATGGGAACTTGATTTATAGTCCGGCTCAAATCTAATTACAGAAGAATTAACCTCCCTCTAGCAATGCTGAAAGTGTTCCCGATATGCTTGTGTGTCTCAGTAGCTCTACATAAGTTATCTCAATTTCTGGGAAGATGGGATTAGGTGAGTATCACGAGAGGGAAAAGGAGAGACAAAAGAGGGGAACAAACTACTTTCACCAACTGCAGAGCAGACCTCTCAAACCTCTGCTCTGAAGACAGGCTGAGAGAGCTGGGCTTGTTCAGCCTGGAGAAGAAAAGGTTCTTGGGGAGACCTCACAGCAGCTTCCAGTACGTAAAGGGGCTACAAGAAACCTGGAGAGGGGCTTTGAACAATGGCCTGTAGGGACAGGACAAGGGGGGATGGCTTTAACATGAAAGAGGGGAGATTGAGATGAGATCTTAGGCAGAAACTCTTTCCTGTGAGGGTGGTGAGGCGCTGGCACAGGTTGCCTGGAAAAGCTGTGGGTGCCTCATCCCTGGCAGTATCCAAGGCCGGGTTAAACAGGGCTTGGAGCAGCCTGGTCTAGTGGAAGGTGTCCTTACCCACTGCAGGAGCGGTGGACTAGGTGACCTTTAAAAGGTCCCTCCCAGCCTAAACTGTTCTATGATTCTATGAACATGGTACTAAGCGTAAGCGAGATACCTTACTAATGCAGCTAATCAACGTGCAGAAAATGGAGTAGCATTGGTACAGCAGATACTCATCTGTCTACACTCTTCCTTACAGACAAAAGTAGTGTCCAGGATTAACAAGGTCAGATCGCGTCTTGGTCAGCCAGTAAGGTTATTTCTGATTATGCTTTGCAATGATCTTTCACCTTCAGGGTTCAACAAGTAAAGATTTAGAGAATGACTTAGACAAAGGCACCATCCCAGATTTTGATTGCATAGGCAGAAATAACTTCGGGTGCAAATAAGATCATTTACACATTTAATTGCTTTGTTTTCAAGAATAAAACAGAGAGACAACCTGAGCTGCACAGACTTTTACCCATCTTCTGTGGGTATTACATGCACTGTATCCCACAGACAGCAAAAGCTAAAGAAATCTTTTAAAGAAAAAGGAGACTAATGCAACAGACTCAGGTGGTCTTTAAAAATACAAATACATTTAATGAAAAGATACAACAGATCACAGCAACAGAATACAATGACCACAAACTCTGAGCAACTCAAAAGTGAAACTGTATTAGACATTGCCAGCTTCAAGGGTAGTCACTTGAAATTCTACCGTATAAACACAATTTTAAGTCATTCATACTCACATCCCCCAATCTTTTTCCTCAGTTCCCCATAGCAGATTAAGCCATAAAGCTCCAGGGAGGATTTTTTCAGCCCTTGAGAAAACACTGGAAAGCAGAAAAGGTGGAAGTGAGATACAGACTGCAGATACCCATTTCAACACTGAAAATGAGATGTTTTGTATTTTCAGTGAGACAAACATCTCATGGAAGGCCAGACTGAGTTCCATTTCAAGAAACACCATAATGAGACAAATTCAACAATTTCCTTTTGGTGACTTAAATACCTGGGCAATACAACATTTTTTAGATTACAGAAAAACAAAGATGCTTCCACAGGATATAAACAAATATGCAACAATTCAATATGCAAGATAAAGCTAATTCATAATAAAGCTAACTCTGGCACTGCTTAACTGTTTATGATTTCTAAAGGAGATGCCCCAGATGCCCCCACAAAAACACATACAGAACTCTTTCTTCTACGAAAATTAAGAAGCAGGTGTGAATTTTCCAGAAGACAAAGTATGTTTCTGTGCACATGAATGCACTGTAGAGATTGAATGGAAGTTCTAGATTCTAAATTTTTATATGAAGAGTTGCACACATTGTATTCAACCTTACAAGGTTTTTTTGTCCTGTCTCATCAACACAGATGTGGACATTATTATTGCTAATAGATCTAAATGCCTATGACAACATGGAAAGACAGTCTTGCGGTTTACAAAAGGGGTTAGAATATCCACTCGTATCTATTCATCAAGAACTCGGTTCTCTGACTTGCAGACTCATTTGATCTCAAAACCCAGGTACACACACTACTACCAATACTAAGGCTAATACTAAGCTCTTGTACTAATTCTAAAATTCCTTCAGCCAATGACTTCTCAGACCTTACAGGTATAGTAACAGAACTTCACATTATCTGGAAAACAGATTTAAGATCTCCCATGACTTTTTTTTTTTTTTAAAGTTCTTCCATACTGTATTTGCTGTAACATTTGTTTTTAAACAAAATACTAATGGGTTCTTTAATCTTAAAATACTACCTTGCTTTAAAAAAGGAACTCCAAAATTCATGTTCTGAAAGGTGTTTTACGTGTGTAAGTCCTCATTTACATCCTAGTCCACCTAAATCTCAGGAACAGACAAAACCATTTCATAAAAGAGACTGTATCATACATATCTTTACTCTCTTTCAGCTTTTTTCAAGTCATCTCCATTTCTCATTAATGAGTTCTTTTTAACTGGAGAGGGTCTGGCCACAAATCACATAGATGAATACACTACCCCAACTTTTGCAGATGTTAGGGTGTTGTATAAAGACCAGAAAATTCAACCACCATGAAACTGCCATGATTTATGCAACTTAGAAAACAGCATCCTAAGTACAAGAAAGCCCTGGAGACCTTTACTTAATCAACAAGCTAACAAGAGAACTGACATTCTTCATACCTTAAAAATAAAAAAACTGGATCATAGTAAAATCTGTTCACTCTGAAATAGATTTCTTTAACCCATTATTCAGATGAGGCTACCCACAAACTGACTTGAATTCTCACTGCCCGTTACTGAATAGGACAAATTTGATAAAAATCCATTGTCAGTGATCATACATTAATATTACTGTTACAAACCACCACTAGCAGTACATATGAATTCTAAACTATGTTTTCCCAGGGAAGGAGAAAAGAGGGGAATATGGCTCGATGAAGTCATGCCTGACTAACATTTAGGCAGCTGTCCTCAAAGGTGTGTTCCTGAGGAGGAAAAAAACCCATTATTTCCTTGAATCTGGCTTGTCCCCAGTATTAATGGTAGGATCAGTATTTATTGTGGTGTATTCATTTAAAAGCAGTGATACAAATACTAGTTTTTGCATAGCATTTTCCAAAACCCATGAATCTCCGTATGGTTACACTGATGAAAACACATGTTCACAGACATCCTATTCAGTACACATTTTCTGATCTCCAGCATTCCTACTCTCCATGATGGCACTGAAAGGCAGGACTCCAACCCTCACAAGGCTGTAGGCTCTATGCTAAGCCCATGTCATTGCATACTCACCATTATCAAAGTCAATGTACTTGGAGATCTTGTGCCATGTGCGGTAGTAGAAGTGGCGGACCTGTTCCTTATTCTTCACCATGCTTGCTGGTTTGCCCTTCTTCTTGTATTTCAGAGCAATGTTGTTCTGGATAGCCTCAAAGTCCTTCCCATGCTAAATAATAAATAGAACAAATCCAAATACTCAAAACCAAACTTGTATCTTGTAAGACAACACAAACAATGACTTTGGGGGTTCTTCATGGGAAATTAGATTTTGAAGGTCACCAACAAAATCTTGAGTATCAAAACTCAACAGCAAAAGGATTACAGTGGTGTCCTTTATTTTATATAAAGTGCATTTCAGATGCCAAATTAATTACTTTCCAATTTCTTGAACTGTTTCAAAATAAAAACTATAAGCTGCTAGCAAACTTCTTTAAAAAAAAACCAACCCAAACAACTTCACTCATAAATGTGCTGAGCAGCAGAACTGAAAATCCCAACTCTCTCCCTCAGATTTCTTTACTTCTCTATGCATTTTTTCCCTCCTCTCCCTCCTACCTCCATTTCTGACTAGGGTGAATGAAAAGTCTGCAATATTTAACACCTTCACTGCTATTTACAATAAATTTCATGTTCCAGTCATTAGGAGTGTAAAATTTGAGTTTCAAATAATGGAGGAAAATACTCTTTTTTCTTCTTTTTTTTTTTTTTTTTTTTAAATAAAACCTTGTAACAGAAAACACCATTTTACATTGTAGGTCATTCCAAAGTTTATTCTCGGGGTAAAAATAAGACACTTAAGTGTCCCTTTAAAATTAGTTAACTCCTGTAAAATCACTGGAGTTCAAAAGAGGAAAATTTTATTTTATATATAGTATCACTGACCTCCCGCTATCACAAAATTTCTTAGTATCCAAAAGAGGTTGGAATTGATTTAAATACGAAGTGTGAGAACCTCTTTTAAAAGGTAGTAACACAATATGATTGGGAATGGGGGACCACATTTTGGGATGAAGCCCCAGATCCATCTTAGAGAAAAAAAAGTCAGAAGTTTTCTTTGAGTGATGAAGTGATTTAAAAATGACATGATTACCAGGAACATTACTGCAAGTCAGAGCGGCTAAAGAGAGAAAACAGTGGTTTAGAAGCGTTCACTTTTTCCACACAATACATACGCATGAATCATGCCTACCACTAAAAACCATATTTGTAAGAAGATCCACATGCACAGAAAAAAAACCTCACCAGCACTGCTTTTGTTTTCCCCTTTAGTATGTATTTTCATAATAGAAGTGCTCTTAAAATAATCCTAAACAAGGAATACATTGTACATGTCATACAAGATAAAAGACGATGTAACTTCTCCTTGTCTCTCAGCCCTACTACTGAACTGGCTCAAACCTTTCCATGACCAAAGACCAAGCACAGTGCCGACCGTTCTTACTAGAACAGAACATGTTTTCTTGTTTGAGAAAATTACAGCATAAGTGTGTTGCTTTTGAAAGTTGGGATGGGGACACTACACTATATACTTAGTCCTCATTTGAAACAGAACCGTATTTGAAAAATAACTGAAATTATTATAAACATTTATGAATAAAATTCAAATATTTCACAAAAATAAGCTTTTATCACCAGCTGGTTTATAGCCAGCTGTACAAACGCATGTGTGTACAGACACATTTTGCTTGTGCAGATCTCAAATGCATCAACCTTCTCTAGGAATATTCAGATACTATACAAAGCCATCCAAGCATGTTATTGTACCTCATACAGTCCTTCGAAGAAAGTATTTTTGTCCTCTGTGCTCCATGATTCCCACTGTCTCCTGACCTTCTTTCCTTCCTCCTTCTCTCCCGCTGAGGACCCTAGGTTCCTTGCTGCTGACTTGGAATTCCCAGCAGGATTGCTGGGAGGAATTCCTGATGTGCCACCAGATGCAGTCCCTCCATTATCTGTACCTGCAAAAATGGATGACCAGAATGAACATTAAACCAAGAAGATGGCTCATGGGTAGAGGTAAGTGAGGAACTCGGAATTTCCTCCTTCTTCATCACTCCCTTCTATCACCTGAAATAGAATTTTTTTGTATAACAAGGTTTGTATTAAAGAAATAAAATCTCAAAGAGCAAAAAACAAGGGGAAGGCTTCGATGGCAAATGTAAAGACAGGTAAGCAGGAATATACCAAAGCAACCTCTAAAAGACATCATATACTCTGATGCTTACACAATGGTGTGCTCAAAGTTGCCCCTTTGCAGCTGAGGGGAACTTCTGAGTGATGCTGAACATGGATGCGACAATAAAGCAAATTAATGACCAGGAGAAAACAGATGGAATTTCACATCCTTGTCTTTGGTCTTGATCCTACTGCCTCCAAAGTAACTGTGGTAACAAAAGGACTGAAACACGTCCACTGAAGTTCATCACATGACAATGGATGAGACAGCTCAAGAGCCTGATCCTCAGTGTGAAGAGCACCACCTCAGACACTGAGCTCATCTAAGACAGCTGAAGGTATCCCAGAGATAGGGATACCTTGAGTTGTCCCCAACCCCTTCTCCTTCCCTTGAACATCTCCAGCCTCCACCCCTTTTGTCCCCAAATCATGGTGGCACTTTTGAAAAAAGGCACAAAAGTGTCATCTTGATTGTACCTTTGTCAGTTATCAGCAGCCAAGGAACAGAGATCAGAAAAAAAAAAACCACCAAATCCCAAAGACTGGAAACACTGGAATGAGAATAAAGTCTGATGGAACCAAGAGAATCTGTTGTTTATGCAAGTAGGGCATGGGGAAGAAAATGGGATAGAGAAACTGCAGGAAGGCAAGAGCCACATCTACTGCTGGAAGATTCCATTCTCTCACCTTGATTCAGATTCCTCCTTTTTTTTTTTTTAAAGTACCTCTGAAACTATTAGTCTTTCAAAAGACATTTTGATCAGCAAAAACATTAGCAACTAACCTTAAACCTGTGATCAGAACAGAAATCAAACCAAACATTATACTTGGCTGACACTGTAAAAGATTATCAGAATGTTAATCTCAGTTATAGCCCTTTATAAAACAGAAAATACAAACTAAGGCCAGCCAATTATTTGCTTATAAATACAGGTTGTACAATACAGCAGTCCCAACTAGTTTCCCAAACATTTTTTACACATTGGCCCAGTTCTATCATATTTAGGCTTAAAATGTTGTTATCTTTTAAAATTCAATTCTGTAAAGCAGTCTGTTTACCTGACAAAGTCAGTGGTTTTATATATATATACATACATATAGATCTCATTCAAGACCCAGGATATCCCAATTTGATAATCCTAGTATTATTAAAAAAATAAGAGTATCAGAAAAATCAACTGTTACAGGCTCACTATGCTTTAGATATTTGAAAGACTTATGTAAATCTGGACTGTAAGTATTCAGTTGCAATTTGAAAATAATTCCTTTGGGTGACAAAACCATATTTCTCCCAATCCTAAAAATCTATTTGTTCAAGTGATGAAGAACATTTGAAATCAAATCTGGAAGACAGTAAGATGCGTGCAAATACACTTTTTTCCCTGCATGCATTAAGTATTTACTTGATAAATAATACAATATTGTGACAATTTTAAGGTTAACGTTTTATTTCTATGAAATGACTATTTGATCCTTTTGAAGAAAATGACTGCCACCACAGGGACGCATGTGAGGCAAAACATGAGAAAGAACTGGACATCTTGGAGAAAAGCAACTTCTCAAATAAATACCTTCTCCATTTCCTAAAGCCTTCATCAGTCACTGATACAGTGCCAGAATTAAAATGCTTAACTTTCAGTCACTGTGAAGGTAAAAGTCCTTAAAATAAAAAGGAAACCATCACAAACCCTGAGCACTTTAACAGATGGCTTAGGAGAAGCCCAACAACTTTAAAAACATAGAATTGCTTCTTTGTTTTGCAAGTGTGGGACTGGAACATCACAATGTGCATGATACAGAAATACAGATCTTAGTATTTAAAATCTTTGGTTGAAAAAGAGGAATTCAAACACATAAATGCTCAACCTCAATCTACATTTGCCTGGTGCTGCTAGTTCCCAATGGAGATGACGTCCTATCCAGGCAATTGTTCAGAGTACTGTAGATGAAGATCTAAAAATTCTAATACCCTGTTACCTCCACAGAGATCTTATATGCCATTTAATTCTTCCAGGAATGAAGTCGTTTGTTCTGTCATTGCTTCACATAAACTTTCTTACTTCTGGGTATGGTAGTGTTTCTCACTGGGTTACCACAATCCACCCTAGAGATCACTGGATCTCAGTAAGGTAGTGGATTGCAGTATACTCTAAAACATGCTATTATAAACCAATTCGGGGTAATGGGCCAAAGTAAAAGTAGTCATACATCATTAAATCACATCCCATAAATTCATTCTTTCAATCTTACTGTATGGGATTCTTGTAACACGCAGAAACACTAACAAGTTTCCATCCTCTCACAAACAATAGATGAGGATGATCATTAATTCCCAACAAGAGATTATTTAAAATTTTAGCAATGCATTAGAACAACAGGGTCCACAGAGGGCAGCCAGACCGTTACCGCTGCAGCACTCCAGGAGAGAGAAAGGAGCCTTGCTCCAACCATCTACATAGGTGCCTGTTCTAAGGAAAATCGTCTCTAGGAGGAGAACACTGCAGATGTGACACAGACAAGACAGCCATTCTCACACTGTCCACCCAGGCACCACACAATTACAGCCACAGCAGCTCCACCCCTTCACTCCACGACACAAGGGAACTCCAGCACATGAGGTGCAACACAGCAAGCCTGGAAACATCAGTTCTCAGCATTTCCACTTGGCCTGGTTTGCAAAGACATCTGTACTGGTATTTGAACTGTAACTCCCAACAAAGTCATAGCTCAGAACACCAATGTTTTAGAAAAACATACTCATTCCTTTTATCCAATTTTCTCTACCCACCTGTATGCCCCATTATCAGAACTTCATTTCTCTGTGAACGGCATAACATCACCTCAAGCTCTACTTTCCGTAGTAAAAGCTGTTGTCTTTGTATTACTAAGCAAAACATGAACACTTGCAAAAATTTATATAAAGGGCTTTAAAGACTACAACAAAAAAAAAAAAAAAACAAAAAAACCCACAAAAACAACTGATATGAAAGTGACAAACACTGCATGGAATCAAATAATAATGTCCCTGATAGCATCAGTGTCTGATCATGGCTACAGCCACAAGAAGTTCTTCCTTCCAGGCTCTACACAGCATCTTAGAGTTTGCTTTTCAACTTTCCGCTGGCAGCTCTTACATGCCAGCCGGTTCCTAACTTCTGTGACAGACTCCACATCCACAGAAGCTGGAATCCACAGAGTAAATCCCAATACACTCATTGAATCACAGAATGGTTAGGGTTGGAAAGGACCTTAAAACCATCTAGTTCCAATCACCCCGCCATGGGCAGGGACACCTCACAATAGACCATGTCACCCAAGGCTCTGTCCAACCTGGCCTTGAACACTACCAGGGATAGAATATTTAACACTTCTTTTGGCCACCTGTGCCAGCGCCTCAGCACCCTCACAGGGAAGAACTTCTTCCTTACATCTAACCTGAACTTTCCCTGTTTTAGTTTGAAGGCATTGCTCCTTGTCCTATTGCTACAGCCCTTAATGAAGAGTCCCTCTCCAGCATCCTTGTAGGCCCCCTTTCAGGTACTGGAAAGCTGCTATGAGGTCTGCACAAGCTTCTCTTCTCCAGGCTGAACAGCCCCAGTGTTCTCAGCCTGTCTTCATACAGGAGGTGCTCTAGGCCCCTTATCGTCCTCGTGGCCTCCTCTGGACTTGCTCCAACAGCTCCATGTCCTTTTTATGTTGAGGACACCAGAACTGTAAACAATATTCCAAGTGGGGTCTCACAAGAGCACAGCTGAGGGGCAGGATCACCTCCTTCGACCTGCTGGTCACACTCCTTTTGATGCAGCCCAGGAGATGGTTGGCTTTCTGAGCTCAGATACACACTGAAGCTGGCACATGTACAGTCTCTCATCATCCAACACCCCCAAGTCCTTCTCTGCAGGGCTGCTCTGAATCTCTTCCCCTCCCAACTTGTAGCTGTGCCTGGGATTGCCCTGACCCAGGTGTAGGACCTTGCATTTTGCATTGCTGAATTTCATGGGTTGGCATGTATCTCAATACGCAGGCTGGTTCTCTTATTGGTGTTCTACAGGGTTAGCTTTCAAGATCTCAGCTTCTTCAGGAGTCACTAGTCAACTGCAGGTGGAACATCCATGAGGGAATACTTTATAAATAAGATAGTACTTTCCCATACTCTTGCATGCCTCAAGCCAAATGCTGAGTGTCAGGACACTGAACTCGCTCCCCAAAGCCCAGGATGCGAATGCCAACTTGTAACATGCCAGAATGTTCTGAAGGAAACCTTCTTTCTTCTCTTTCTTATACAGGAGCCAATGGCAAGGCTGAACTGCACAAGATCCCCTTCAAAAGTGGTTTCACTAAGATTCCCATTTAGAAGGCCCTAACAGAAAGCACCTCTGACTGACTTTTTATTCCCACAAACCTGCATTAGTGCTCAGCAGTCCCATGAAATGTACATCAAAGCACGTGTTGTCAACAGAGCTGGGTAAGCTGCCATCACCTATACTTTCCAGAAAGCTTCACACGCATTCTGTGATCCTCAAACAAGCATTTACTCCTCAACTGCAACAAAAAAGCAATATAGACAAATATCCAAACTTTCTTTCTGATTGCTTGGTAAACAAGACCCATTTCTAGCCACGTATGTTTCTAATGGCAGACACTACATCATCTGCCTCACTGAAGACATGAATCAGGTGATCCCACAGAAAGTGTGTGCTTTAGGAATTTAAGAGAAGCCACTTGCTCTGTGGAAGTACAACCCAACAAAGCTGCAGGCTGGATCCAACTTATTTCTGTTGCCAAGAAATGTAGTTGAGAATAGCATACAGATGAGAGAGGGAGACAGACAGACACATCCCCTGCAAGTCCACATTTCATTCCGAGTACTAACATCATACCCAGAAAACAAGTTTCTACCTTGTGTGCCACCTCAGTAAATAGTTTACCTAAGAAGGGTAAGTCCAGGACAGCTTATACCATATGGCATGGTTACACCATATAGTGCTCTTGTTATGAATCAACATCCTGTTGTGTTTAAAACACAACAGGTAACTGTCCTACAACGATACAGACACCCCATCTTCTTCTATCTCTTATTATTTAGAAGAATTGCACAACCAAGATGTAGTTGAATGTGTTCAAACACACCACCAGTTCTGGAGTCTACAAGAAAACTCAATCCAAGGCTTGCGTTTCTATGGACAGTATGTATTTGATATACCAAATGCAGCACTACCTGAGCTAACCATGCAGAGCTGTAAAAAAATAAACACGGTTTATTATAAATCTGGTTATTTCCACATCTCCAGTAAATCATTGTTCTCTCACCCTTCCATTAGAAAATGCTCATAAAGCCTCCTACGAGGTTCCACCTAAACCACATGGCTGTGCAGCCCTGTGGGCAGGCACCTTTTGAAGTTCAGCAGCTACTGCACAGGGCACATGGAAAAATCCTCCTCTTGTGGTATGGGATGAGATACTGAGGAGTTTTGGTCCTGAGCCACTTTCAAAGGGAGGGAGGGAAAAAGTGGGGTACACAGGAAGGCAAAAAATGAAAGAAAAATGCGTCAGGATGGGATGGAAGGAGAAACACCAAATGTAAATGAGACTGACAGAATTAAGGAGAACATTAGAACAGGGGACCATGCCAGTAGTTTTTGGACATTCTTGCCCTAGAGGAATAACGCTAGAGGAATGCTACTTCAAATGAAGGTTACGATACAAATCTGGGAAGATACAGAAAAATCGTATTGTAAGCATATCCATTTGATACCTTGGTAAATGAGCCCTTTCCACAGGAGAGGACGGTACCTGATTTAATCCACATCATACGGGACATGCAACTTCAGTGCACTGAAACAAACAGGACTGGTATCTAGCAAGTTTTCTACGATGCCAAAAGATGGAATGTTTTAATTCAATTAATGCCTTCAGCTGAATAATTCTTTTTTCAAAAAAGAACTGCTTGTTACTGCAAAACAGATCCAAATACTTGTTTAGGCCATTCTACATGTTTTATGAATAAACCCAGAGCAACGACATGAAAGATACCTTCAGGCTTCGGCTCACCACTATTAGATTTTGTTACTATTTCCTCCTGATTCAATCCTGCATTCAGAAAATGGATAAAAAACATGGAAATGGGAATACTCTAGTTCAAACAAAATCTATGGCACATGATGGTAATGTATTCCCTATTTGCTTTTATCAAGGTGGGCAAAACATACACATGCATAGTCTAATCACTCGCTTCATGGAAAAAGCCTCAGAACACATCTTAACCTGGGGTAAATTTGTATTTGAGAAGCTCTCAGAAATCTGTTGTCTTCATCAATCTTAGACTGGTCTGCTTCCTCTCTCTCAATGAACCTCCCTGCTTTTGAACTCTCATAACAAACTGTCTTCACTCACTATTCCTTCAAGTTCCTCTGATTTCATGCAAGTCACTTTAAGACCTACTTCCAAGCATTCATACTTGAAAAGGTGTGCATCAGTTGAGGTGGAGGCTACAAACTTGAAAATACAATAAAAAGATGACCAACATTTTAAATAAGGTAATAACCATTCTAAAAAACAATGCACAGATTTGTGCAGGAAATTTAATATATCTTTCATCAATTCAAAACTAAACGGCTGTTCATAGTGAAATAGTTCTCAAAGTTTATTTTACAATGCTACTTTCTATGGAATTCCTGCCTTTAACTTGAAAGAGCAACTCAGTAGAAAAATGGCAAGAGACAAAATCCAAAGACTCGATTAAAAATTATGTCAGGGTAATCTGAAAATCAGCAATATGTTTGTTCATTCTACTAGGCAGAACTAGAGAATTGCTATCAACACTCTTCCCTGAACCATAGTAAAGTTAAAAAGTCAGCAGCTTCTGAATGGGCAAACTCTTCCTACTGTTTACAGTGAAGTTTACTTCATCAATACTTTGTCTGCTACAATGAAGCACCCTGAACGCATAAATGCCAAAAGAAAACAGGGATCTGTAACAGACAGAAAACAACAGCATTTTCAAATAGCTTTTAAAGACATGATTAGGACAAGCCAATGTCTGCTGAGTAACTACAGTTTGAAAGAAACTAAGTTTTTTAATTACACTCCTTAGGAATAGCCTTTGACAGAGTTTTCACTTTAGAATACACAGATTCTAAAGCCAGGACCACTTTAATACAATTTTAAGGGTTAATAAAATCTTAAGGGTTACAATAGCATTACTGACAGACTATGATAAAACCAAGTCTCTGGTATCACTGGACCAAGCAGAAGTATGGCCTAGCCACTATGACTGGTCAATGCAAAAAATTACCTTCACAGCCATCACCTTGACTGTGACATGCAAAATGGAAAAGCTGCCCGTTTTCAGAGCAGATCCAAAGCACAGGCATTTGAGTTTTTTAGCATTTTCATACTTAAAAGGGGAGGAGAAAGTTGGTGGAAGGATTTAAGTCCAGTATTTACGAGTAATCTTCACCCTATCATTAGTTCCCTATGGGAAGCTAACTATACAAGACACTTCAGTCAGCACACAAAGCCCTATAAATTCTGATCACAAGACATTCCATTAGGGGGAATTCAGACAAGCCTGGAAAACCTCTCAGTATGCATCCCTGAATGTAAAGAACTCAGACTGGAAAGGATTCCACTCTGTGGCCCTGTTCTCCAAGATCTGACAGTTAGAATGTCAACAGTATCAGAGAAGTCAACTTTAATGTGTTCATACCAGAACTAGCCAGGCAGAGCTGTGGCTGGTCTTACAACTCAGAAAGTGAAGGCATAACCATAATTATATCACTGTCTGTCACTCCTGGGGATTTAAGAAGTTTCCCCAAACCTGACACTACAGTCAAGCACAGTGATTACAGACACGATTTATGGTCAATTACTGAAATAGCATTTTCTGCTTTGTATATAATTTTACTGGGATTATTTGGGAATCTGAATTGAAAAAAAAAAAAAACAAAAAAAAAAAAAAAAAAAACCAAACAACCAAACCAAACAAAACAAAAAAAAAAACCAAACAAAATTTGCCTTCCAATTCTGTCGATACACCTAGTTAAAAACTGTTTTGTTCACATGTGTGTACGCTTCTGGAGCAATGGAATAATTTCAAATGCATATATTTGACCTGTCAGTCACAGACAACATGTATCCCAAAGAATACCTCCTCGCATTTAATTCTACTTACAACCTTTGAAATAATGATCTTTAGCTAAGCACTCCAGAGTATTCCATCTGCTTATTTGGCTTAATGCAACCAGGAGAAAAATTACATAGGCTTTTCAGTTCTACCCTCTAACATCACACATAGTTCTTAACTTAAAACAAAAAGTTTAAGAGATTAAAGAGGACTTACTAAGGTACTAAAAAAAAAAAAATACTTTAGTCAATTATATGAATTAATCATCGAGCAATCAAGTTCAACAATTTTATGGTGATATGGCAATAACTAAAATGCCACAATTGGCACTGCTTTATAATACGAAACCATCACAATCCACTACGTTCACCCCATGTGCAGGCCACTGCAATGGACCAAGGAGCGAGACAATCTCCAAGGCACATTTATGCTACATGGAGTTTTATTTCACTTTAGCAGACAACAGTAAACTTTGTTATTTCAAATGTTGAAGAAATCTCTACGAGTTGTTTTCCTCAAAAATCAGACAATAACACCCAAGTATGTTTGCAGGAGTTATCCAAAATCAGTCTCAGGTGCAGCTCAACAACAGTGCCAGGTGTCATCCAGTAACTGCTGAGCACACACAATAACACCAATACATTCAAACATCCTTCTGTTTTTGAGCTACTCGAGTAAGAAATAGAGTTGAAAAATATCCAGATTCTTATCTGTAATGCTAAAGTGACAAAGCATATGTGTATGTATGTACAAGACAGTCAGATGTGTACAAAATCACCTTAATAAAAACTCAAATTCCACAGAAATGCCCAAACTGTTCTGAAGCAGTAATGCAGGAGTCACAAAACCTTAGAAACAAACATGTCAATATGTGTATTTCCTAGCTGGTTCCAAAATAATTCTTAGGGTAAAACAGTCATAGAAAGAAATAACTGAAGGAAACCAACAATGTCTTGTGGATTGGGTTTTTTCCCCTTTTTTTAACTAGCACCCAGTAAATATTTTGTTGTTACCCTAGAACAGAATTCAGAGAACAGCCACCTGATTACACAGCTAGCTACAGTCTCATTTCCTAACCAAAATACAGCAATTTCCTAAAACTCAGAGGTGAAATGCAGGAATTAAAGGTTTGCTTCAATAATAGAAGGGTTTTTTTCCTGCTTCACAGACACATCCAACCCCCCCTGTTTCTGAGAGTGCAAAGAGGATAGTGGGCAGCAGAGAAGCTGAAGCCTTGGGACACAAAGAAGATTTCAGCTAGTGTGAGAAACAAGCCCAAAACACCTTCCATCAAACCAAACAAAAGATGGAGGAGAATGACAACCCCCAAGCCCATAGGTGACCCCCCCCCAACCCCCTGCCTGTGTGTTTTAAGGGTGCCAAAATACCATACCTTTGCCTTTTGCAGCAGCGCTGCTGCCAACTGAGGAGGATGCCTGGGAATCCTTCTTCAGCCTCTTGCTCTGAGGTCTGACGCTGG
>NW_009914993.1:0-19049 GCF_000696875.1 Nestor notabilis | reverse complement strand
AAAGGAGGAAAAGGAAAATTAGCAGCCAGGGAATTTCTCCTAAATTCGATGTCAACACCCAGAACCGTTTCACAGTTCTGCAGGGGGCTAATGATGAAATACCCAGCACATCAAATGAACATCCTGCTGATGTACCGGTAAAGAGGATCACCACTGGTGCCTCCAGGAAACAGTGGCGGGGCATAATAGTCGGGGGCAGTAGGGGACTCTACTTTGAAAGGCACAGAGGTGCCCATCTGTTGGCCTGACCCGGTCTCGAGGGAGGTGTGTTGCCTGCCAGGGGCTCGGATCAGAGATGTTGCAGAAAGGCTGCCTGGCCTGGTAAGCCCCACTGACTGTTGCCCCCTTCTAGTGGTCCATGTGGGTGCTACTGATATAGATAGCAGTAGCCTGGAGAGCACGAAGAAGGACTACAGAGCCCTGGGAGAGGTGGTTAGGGGCTCTGGAGCTCAGATAGTTTTTTCATCGATTCTCCAGGATAAAGGGGAGGACCTTAAAGCTAGATGCATTTGGCAGGTCATCCTTACAATGACTTAGAGGGGACTTAGAACACCCACCAAACCCTGGCAGAAGTAGACCTGCTCTGCTCATAGGCTCTGCTTTAGCCAGTGGTGGTTGGCCACTTTGGGGACAAGCGTATTGGGCCAGATGGACCTTCTCTCTGATGCAGTACTGTTGTTCTCAGGCTTGCGTGTTTCGGTATGTTTTGCGAAGGGAAACAGCTCCGGCATTTCAAGGAAATGAAACCAAATTCATAGGGAACTGACACTGCTGAGAACATGAGAATAAAGTGACTTTCCTACTGACAATTTGCGATGTGTCTTGAAATTATCAGAGTTTTTGGTGTGGTTCTGTAAGGTGTTCTGGATTAACTGGTCTTCTGTGCTGTGACATTATTACCTTTTTTTTGTGCATGTATAAGTACGGTTGTCTGTTGCTGATGAGGAGTATACCACAGAAATCATGTTTTAAAGCTTAGACAATTAATTCAATTTATAACCTGCTGATTAAAAGGGCTTCGTCAAATTAATCTGCATTCCACAGTTTGCAATAAACAATACTATATTTGAACTTCAAAGAGATTATTAACATAAGATAAAAAAGGCCAAAATAAGGCAAAACTAGGAAACTTTAGTATAAATTGTTGCTTTGTGCTATTTCAGTATTTGAGGGTAGTAGTTGACTTGTTTACAGCAACAGGGATAGAAATACAGAGTAGAAAAGAGCAATTGCGATTACCAAACCACAGAAAATTACATGGGCATTCCAGGTCAGGTGCAATATAAAAAAGGGATGTGAAACTACTTGTTTTATAATGGATATGTAAGTGTTTCTCCTGCTCTACTCACATGGGAGTTTCTTGCACGTGGGCTTGCCTGTGCTTAAATTCTGAGATGAATCAGAGGCAAAATTGCTCCTTAGTAACCACAATGTGGTACCTTACTCTGACTGTTCTAGGAACTGGCAACCGATGTGAATCAGAGTTGCAGTTCATGCCCCATCATGAAAAAAACGCAGAGAATACGCTGCAAGTCAAATCTGAAAATGACAAAAACAATAAGAATTTAATCAGATATGATTTTCCATCTGTAATTTGTATGGGTTCATTTACACTGGTTCTTTTACTGATTAGCAAATCAGGTCCTTGCTGGTGATCTGTGCTCCGTGTGGAAAGCACATTAACAGCAAGTGGAGACTGGAAAAAGCTTTTTCATCAGCATTGCAGTTTAGATATATCCTGTGCTTCTGTGAATAACATAGATCAGCTGCCCTTACTAGACTGAAACAAGGAAGCAATCCACTGATTGTTATCAATCTTTGCCAATAACAAGCTTCTTAAAAAAAAGAAAAGCAAAGCTTAGTATAGCTCAAAACAACTTGAAATTTTGGATAACTGTTAAAAAAATATCTATAATTTCCTTTCTGTAACACTTAACAGCTTAATCCAGTAGTCTATCTGGCTTCAGAAGGCAACTGTGAAGACATTACTGAGAACAAGTTTCAAGAAAGCTATTTTACCTAACAAAAAATATGTATTTTCCTAATTTTAATAGTACTTGTTGAGTGACTATTGATTTTCTTGAGTGTTGGATTAGGCTGTATTACTCTTTCTAAATCCACACAAACTAGAAAACTGAGGAACAGCAAATCAAATTTTTCAGTTTGCCAAAAGAAAAAAATCTAGTGCCACATGTACTTGGCAGTTTTGTAAAAAAAAAAAAAAGGAGCGATGTATTTATTGTCCCATTTAAGTAGATCTGTTAATTTAAAAGTTATGTAAAATACCTACTGTATGCAACAAAACTGTAGTTCATAGTAGAGAACTAGCACGTCTCGTGATAAATTTTCTGCAAAATTTTATACTGTAGTGTTACTGTTTGCTTATTCACTCCGCATGACCTCAGTGCCAAAAGCAGCACATATAAAGTCCATTTAATAAGGTAAGACACAGAAGACAAAAACATGCAGAAAGTGAAAGTACCTACTTGGAATACTCTGCCTTTAAGCAAGTCTGCCATCCAAATGCATGTTCTGTGTATCTACTTGGATGTAACACTACTGACAGGTGCATTTTGCAGCACAATTTCCTGATCCTCTTCCAGTTTGCAGTCAGATGAGAAAGTGCCTTTGTCATCAGTGATAAGGGATTGTATTTGCAGACAGGAGTATTATCCTGCAAACATCACTATACTAATTCAGGAGTAATGAACTGGGATTATTATCAGGCCATCCATAACCTCAGAGTAACTACCATGAAGCCAAACAAATTGTAGGAGAAGTTCATTTGATCCTCTATATCATGGTAATTGAGACTCACTCATGCAGAAAACATCCTGAAACCTAACAAACAAAATACCCAAATGATCAATATGCTGATTGGATAGACATTACCAGCCTTGAGTTATTTCTGTCAGTATACAGAGACAGAAATAGAGGAAATTTTTTTAAGTAACTTTGGAGAAAGCAATTTCTAAATGAAGATTCAGGGCATGGTTCTAACTAAAAATGCTAGAAGAAAAGAGGTTTGCAAATGGCTTTGCTATTACAAATCTGGCTTCAGCCTTCCTATCCTGATCAATTAAATTGTCTGAATATAGATTAGTTGCACAGCACAGAACTTAAACCGTGTGATCTGTGCTATTCCATAGAAAACAACGTCTTTTTGTGACCAGGATACAAAGAGCTTTGTCCACAGGGTGATTATTTGTCAATTGATGAAATCTTTGTGAAGAAAACAACAAAAAGGTTGCAGAAGTCACAGCTATTTGTTCTTTGGAAAACAGTATGTAAAATGTTTTTTTTTAAACCCTTTGCTTCTTCATCTACTTATTCTGTGGTTCTTATCTGAACTAAAAGGCTGTGAACTGGCTCCTTGGGTGCATCACTGAGCCTCTCTGCATGTCTATGAGATTGCCCTTGGGTGTTGCTTGCTTTTCTGTCTGTGAGAGTAGGGAGGAGAAAGGTATGTCCCAGTGATGCTCGTGTCTGCTACAGCAGAGCCTTCTAATCATAGAATAACAGAATGATTTGGGTTGGAAGGGACCTTATCATCCAGTTCCAAACCTCTGCCACAGGCAGGGACCCCTTCCACTAGACCAGGTTGCTCAAAGCCCTGTCCAGACTGGCTTTGAACACTGTCAGGGATGAGGCAGACACAGCTTCTCTGGGCAACCTGTGCCAGTGTCTCACCACACTCATACTAAAGAACTTTTTCCTAATGTCTAATTTAAATCCCTCCACTGACAGCTTAAAGCCATTATCCCTTGTCCTGTCCCTAGAGGCCCTAGTAAAAAGTCCTTCTCCAGATTTCTCGTAGACCCCTTTAGGCACTAGAAGCTGCTCTAAGGTTTCTCCTGAGCCTTATCTTCTCCAGGCTGAACAATTCAGGAACACACTTGCTGGCTCATGTTGAACTTATCAGCCAACTCCTCCAAGTCCTTCTCCACAGGGCTGCTCTCAATCCATTCTCCCCCCAGCCTGTAGCTGTGTCTGGGATAGCTCCGACCCAGGGGTAGGACCTTGCACTTGGCCTTGTTGAACTTCATGAGGTTGGCATTGGCCCACCGCTCAAGTGTGTGAAGGTCCCTCTGGATGCCTTCCCTCCAGCATTCTCCGCACCACGCAGCTTGGAGCCTTGGCAAACTTGCTGAGGGTGCACTCAGTCATGAACCACACAGATCAGAAGGATTGCATATGTATTGCCTTCCTGCCCAATATCATGTATTTTTTCTCAGGACTGTTGTACAGTTAAGTTCTTTAACCAAAAGAATATGGTAAGACTGGACAACATTGGGGGTTTCTTGGGTTACAGTGTTCGAAGACATAAGTACCTGGCAGGATACATGTGGAAGGTTGTTTTCTCTAAGTCACTTAGTTGGGACAAGTGAATTAGGCATGGTATCTGTTGCTGGCATCTCCTCGTTATCAGCTACTTGGTCAGGTTTCCAAGGTGCTGGGCGCCTCCATGCAGTGTATCCCTTCCCGTCAAGAGGCAATGTTTCCTCTAACCACTCCTCTGCTGAGACATTTGTATTCACATCTTCCACCCTCACCTTATTTAAAGCAGTTGTCAAAGGGCTAGAACAGGCTGTTGTATCATCCTTAGGCTTGCCAACTGGCAGTAGCAGGAGGTGGTAAGCTCCATGCAGCTGTGGTTTGAGGAAGTGGAGGTTGGGGGTGGGACATGGACATTGAGTGAGGATTCAGATCTTTAAAACAGCTCTGATTTTAGTGAAGGTGATCATTGCATTAATTAATTTTTCTGGTGTTCTTACAGAATACTGTCATTTTTACTATTTACTTATGTCACTTCACCCACTTTCCCATCAGCTTTTGCACAAGACAGACTCCAAACCACTTGCTTCCATTAGATACTGGTACATAGGTGGTACCTGTTTTTTTATACCTTACATTTTGCCAGCTCCACGTTTGACTCGCGCAAGCACAGAAACCTTATTTTCTTAGAAGAATGTGATTCTTTATTTGGGAACTCATTCTTTGTCCTATTAAAAAGATTTCTTCATCTACTCATGCATGCTGTAAGATGTCGGATTTTTCCCATTCTTTTCCTACTTTATTTGAAGACGCACTGAGAAGTGGAAATTAAAACAGTAAGGTATAGATTTATGTGCTGAATGTATCTGACACCCATGTTAGAGCAGTAGGGAGAGGAGAGAACCAGATATCCATCAGAGATGAAGATTGATTACCCTCTTAAGACTGTGTGTTGCTTTTCTCCCTTCTTCTGGGGAATCATGTTGGTTGGTACTCCCTGAAAAATATTGAGGAATGCATCCTTCTGAGAAATCACAGATACTAACAAACCAGATGTATTTCTGGTGTTAATGAAGTGCCTTGTTAGCATTAACTCCAGAAGCGAGGCAGTACTTTAAAGGACTTGGCAAAGAATGTCGAATGTTTTTCTTTAAACTACATAGAACTCAGTTCTGTTTTAAATTCTTCTCAGTGCCTGGTCTTTGGCCATACTCAACACACAGATAAGATCGAGAATTTATTTTCTGGTTTACAATTTGGCTTTGGAAAACAGCATTTATTTCTGCCTTCATTTTTTTAGCTAATTACGTAACCCAAAATTGAAAGCAGGGGCAAGTCTGAATGCAGCGATACAGAATAATGCCCTGGAATTTCTTGTGATGCGTTTTCAAGAGGAAGTGCATCTGGTATCAAAAGCTCTGGTATGGAGAGTTTCTGTTAATGATACTTTGTGTGTTTAGTCAGCACAGGAAGACTTTGAAAGTTTTAAATATCTTTAAAAATGTTTGTGCATGCCTGTCTGTGTCTCTGTGTCTGATTTTCTAACTTGTCTCTCTAGCCTGTATATTGTATTTAATATCCAGCTGTGGCTGGGTATCATAGTACCTTAAACCAAAGAGTCAGCATTTCCAGCCTTCCTGCCTTCTCAGAAGAGTCAGTCAACAGCTAGTTGTCATTTCACATGTTCGGGAATTACCCTTATATGGTTTTAATTGATAGTTATTACTCAAGAACATGCCCTTACACCTTTTCAAATTCAGTAAATTTTCAGAGAAGCACAAAGTCAGGAGGACTCAGGAAACACCAAAGAAGACTCAGCATCTGAGTTTGTGTCAAAGGCAGTGCTCACCTAATGGCTGTGTACCACCAGAATAACTAAGGAGCCAGATGTTTGATGAGGTTTGAGGGGGACTTCTCTGCTGAACTGAGTGCAGTGGAGCTGTGTACCAAGTTCCCTGGTGCCCATTAGAACCAGCAAGGGATCTTCCAGTAGGATCTGTGAGGAGCAGGTGATTAGTTTTTAAAGGTAAGCATCCCAGAAGGTGCATTTGGCAAGTATGAGAGGTTTGCTCTGTTAAAGGCTCAGCAGTAGGCTCTGCAGCACACAGCATGCATCAGTGGATGCTGTGGGTATGACCCTTCCTCTCATTCTCACCAGCATTTTGAGAAAGCTAACTTTTTCTTTGCCTGCTTCATAATTTTATCAGTCTCTTGGAGAAACCATTTCTGTTTGTTTTTCTTCCCTATTGTAAATTCCTCTAAGAAACAAACAACTGGAAGTAGGTCACTCTCACAAAACATGCACCAGTTCACTAAGGATCATGGGGGTTTTGTTTTGCTTGCTTGCTTGTTTGTTTGTTTGTTTGTTTAGAAAAGGCATATCCATTTCATTGTCATTGGCTGAAATCAGTAAAGGCTTGTGCAAATATATACAGGAACGCAGTGTGACTACATGTCTGTACTTCTGTGTCCCTCATTTAGCAATAACAATATAGGTCAACACAGAGAAAGTTTCTGTGCGTTGGAGATGATGTTTTGTAAGTTTTAACATTATTCTGACTTTACAACTTTGGTGAGCATTTCCAAAGCCAAGCAGGTGTTGAAACAGAAGGCCTGTTAAGTAGAAGCAGGGAGAAGACTGCAGAGCCATTTGCCAGCAACGTTCTCCTGACAGGATGGGTGGAATAGGACAATAGTGGATGTAAGAGACCGTGAATATAATTGTATAACCAAACAAAAACCCAGACATGAAGGGAGAGAGAGGCTTGGGGAGAATTTGTATTACTGTAAAAAAATACATTCTGACTCTACAGAAAAGTTAGGGATGGCGTGGTAGGTCCATGCTTGATAACTCTAGAGCAGTGAAGCACTCACAGCTGCACATAGCTGAAACACATGGAAAACTGGCTTAAAGCCTCTAGTTATGTCTTATGCACAGATTACCTAGGCTTTTACTCTTTCCTTTGCCTAGACACACTTACCCATGTCTGAACTCCTGCCTCTGACACCATTTTTTTCTTTGAGATAAGAATGGAGACACATTTTGCATGTTGAATGTGTTCCTTATGATGTTTTATTATTCTATCAGGAGGCAGTTTGCCTCTCACTGCTCCTGAAGGAGGGTGACCAAGTTTACAACTCCAGCAGTGTCCACGTTATCCTGTTTACTGCTTTCCTAACAGGATAAGATGCTATGTCTGCAAGTATCTGTTCAGCAGCAGGCGGAGAAAGAATTGAATCACAGAATCATAGAACAGTTAAGTGGTGGTGTTTTACCTCACAGATCAGCTGTGGTTATTCATAGTACAGTATGGACATGCATGGGACTGCAAAGATTAATGCTGCTTCAAGCAGCATTAGCACCTAATTAATCTTCAAGTAAGGGAGATAAAGGAATAATTTAAAACTGGGAAGAAATCACGGACTTTGGCAACAAGTGCTCCCTTCCCAAGCATGTTCTCTCTCTACTAGCAGCAGATTTTTCAGAGGAAGGTGCTGAACAGCCTCCACAAGGCATGTGTCCCTCCAGCCCACACAAAAGTCTAGCAGCACAAGCCTGGCAGCACATGTGGAGGCAGCGTGGAGCACAGATGCTGGGGAGCGGTAAGGGCAGTGCCTGGGCATCCTCAGATGGGAAAATCAGCTTTGGAAGCAGTGTCAGATGCTCTCACTAATGTTTTTGCCTGGTATCAAACCACACCGGGACTTGTGGAACTGCCCTGCCCTCCCCGGGTAGAGCTTCCTGTCAAACTGAGTGCTGCTGGGTTTTTCCAGCTTCTAGGTGCCTACTTTGGTCAGACCTAGTTATCATGGTGTTTATGTATTAGTAAATTGTGTGCTGCTCTTTACTTCCTAGTATAGTTGCTCTTCATGATTCCTCGAAGAGAGAAGAGGGAGAGGCATTTCGTATCTCCTTATGTATAAAGCAGCAGGAAGCTGTACAGCAGTGTGCTGAATTATATTAAGTTCTGCTTTTGGTGTTCATTGCTTTGAAGGAATAAGCCTAACTGCAAATGTTGAACCCACCTCATGCTTAAAAACACTTAAGGAGAAAAGAGACAGATTTTTCCATGAACACTGTATGGATCACTGTGAAGATCACACATTACTGTATGAATTACTGTACTAATTACTATTCTCTTTATAACAGCTGCAGATGATATTATTACATTCTGCTACATGTGTGGCAGCAAAACAGTAAGAGATGCAAGATAGTTTATGAATCTACAAGAAATGAAAACTAGAGCTCTGAAAGGGTAAAAAGGTCCTACAATTCTGCATGGGAGAAATCATCTGTTGAGCACAGAGGTAGAATTACAAGACTGTCAGAAACCTGTTTGTATTAGATATTAGTGATCTTATGACAAACTATTTAAGCCAGCTAAGAAGATTTTCAAATCTTCTTGTAACTTGGTATAGATTTTCCAAGGGAAGTGCTGTATGGTCAGGAGACACTATGAAAGAGGACCTGAAGGGACAACCTACACAACTGCACTGACCCTTACATGTGGCAGCCCTTCAGCCGTGGCAGCAAATGGCACACATTTATGCCATGTATGTGGATGGCTATTGGACAGACCATCTGACATTTCTTTCTAGAAAATCTGATGACAAATATGAAGAGTTTCATAAAATGGAGCAGTAACCAGAGAGTTTGTACCAAAGTACCGGTAAATCACATTAGAAATAAAGCCTATATGGATCCCAAACCCCAGTTCCTAATGGAGTCTCTGGGTGCTCCAAGACCCCATGCTACAGCTCTGGTCAAGTCTTCAACAAGGTTTGTGTCCATGTACCCTTTGTGTCCACGTGTAGGCAGAAATAACTAGGCAAAGAATGTATCTTCATGTTTCCTGTTGGCCCCAGCTTCAATGACAATGATTGAAATCCTTTTTCTTACATTAAATTAAAAGGTTTTTTGCTTTTGCAGGTGAATCATTTCTTTCTTGTGGGATGCAGCACCATTTAGCCAGGGAATTAGTAGGGTATTAAAGCTGACAAAAATGACAAAATGGAGTTATGTTCACTGTCCTTGAAAGTAACAGAAGGGACAGAACCGTGGTGGTATATAAAACCAAGAGCATTTGCAGAGATGCAGAAGTATTGACTAGGAAGATGTGTGTGCACACTTTACAACAAATGCTATTTGCTTTTTAATCTTCCCCTCTTGTTTTACAGAAAGAGATGACAACCAGAATGTGTCACTAAAAAGCTATCTACTGAAGAAAAGCAAAGTCCAGTTTCCTTCTTACTGCAGAATGTGACAGCCCTTGTGGACTGAGCCTGCTTGTTAATCCATGAAAGCAGGAAAGATGGGAACCACAGTTAATTTCACAAATGCTTTCCACCACTTTCAATGTTCTTAGCCCTTAAAATATGCTGCTAGGAACCTCATCTGAGTGACGTGGATTATTGAGAAAAAGAAGAATCAATTTCATATTAGTTCTAGCTCCTCTACTAGGGATAAGAACCTCTTCAGCCAGAAACGATGACAGACTGTGCTCCTGCTGCTAAAGCTTTACTGAAATCCACATCCCTGGGCTGACCTCCAGATTAGTTGTTTTGGAATGAAGCTGTATTATTATTTTCTTTTTCTTTTGTTTCTTGGTATGTGCTTTGTTTCCGAAGTGCAGCAGAATATTAAGACGATCTGGAATTGATCTGGAACTGCAGAAGACATCTAGCCTTTAATGCTCCCCACCCCTCACCAGGCCACCCAAGGCTTGGCCATTGTTCCCAAATGCCAGCAAGCCTTGTGTTTCCAGGAACACAGCCATGTCCTTCAGCTGATCAGGCAGTTCGTGCTTCATTGTGACTCTGAATTAGGTGACAGGGGGACAGTTTCTGATCTCAATTACATGAATAGGAATCCAGATAAAGCTCTGCTGTGTTGAAATCTATTCTTTGAATTCATTCTGTGACTGACAGCAAATACGCTCAGTATCTTTGCTGTAGTCAGCATTTGCCTGACATACCTGGTGAAGTACAGCAAAGTGATTTGGTATCCTCCTGTCCTCTTAGAAAAAGAATCTCTTTCATTCACCCTAAAGTTTCATCTTTTCAGGGAAAAATAAACTTAGTTTTAGTTACTGTTTTTAAATGTAGTTACTTCCTGGAAGGAAGATAGAGCAAAGATTTGTAACATAAAGATTAGACCAGGAAGGACTAAGTGAATGTCTCTGTTGCATCTAAACAGTGACCATCAGTGTGGCTTGCTTTCCACAATGGGGTGGCTTGCTTTCCACAATGGGGTAACACAAAAGTTTTTTGCAATGTTCAGTCCAACTCAACAAATTCATGTGTGGACAGCCTGGAAGGATGCATTGCAGTAAATCAAGTCTTCTATGCCAAATATGCCCTAATAAGAGGCTTTCTTCTAAAATACAAAAAGGAAGAAAAATTAAAAAGAATATTAAAGCAATACTTCACAGAGAGATCATAAGAGACATACAGCTTGAGTTCATGGAATCAAGTGGAACACACTTACATGTTTTGTGCCTTCTAATGAATTTTGCACACTTGTGTTATAGTGAAAGATTATTCCTTCCTGAGTAAGTGCTGAACTCTGTTGCTGCCTTCTTCTCAAGTGAGTTAGATATGTTTACATCTTTTGAGACAGTATCAGGAGCAAATCTCACAGATCATGCAGTGACTGGAATACTTAAAATGAAGAGGTAGCAGGCACTAAAGAGCAACAGCAAACCTTTTCTAGCTCATATTGTGGTACGTTCTGATTTGCTTGCCTGCTTGCTTAAAACAGGGCTTGTAAATCTTAGTGATTGTGTCCTTTCCAGGACAAAGGGCTTTTGTCTGTGACCATTCATTGTAGCTAGGGGGAAGACTTTTCTGCATCTTTAAATTATGCAAGCAGCATTATCCTTTGCTTTCAGTGGGAAGGACTGACGCGTTCCTACCTCTTTTGGTGGTCTTTGCAATCAGGTTAATTCTTTGGGGATTGGAATGTGCACACAGATAACTTCTGGCCTGCTGGTACTTTTGCAGGATAGCAAACTATTCCACAAATAATTTGTGGAATTCATTGCCACAGTTGCTGCCCAGCTTAGTTGCCTGATTTTAAAGATGAGAAATGTTACATCCATAGAAGAACTTACATGGTACATTTGGATGACAGCTGCCTGGCGTTACAACATCAGTTACACACAAAAAGTTTTCTTGCACTCCTCCAACGTGCCTGGGCTGTTGCACTGTTGGAGATGGACATGGAGCTGGTACAGTGCTCTGGAATTTCAGTGTGGTCAGTTGTCATCTGCTGTGCTTGTGGCTGGGCAGTACTGCAGTGCCGTATTTTAAAGATTAACATAAAGATGCAAATGTGTGAAATTTTGTGCATAACGATCAAAGTCACTACATAAATTGAAAACCATGGTATTATATGCATAAAATAACTTACTCTTCATTTTATTATGCTACTTACTGTATGCTGTTTTGAGTCTATTCACTGTAGCCGTCTGAAGATGAAGTAGAATTTGTTCTCAGTTACTTTGGATTATATTTTAATAACCTTTTTCTGAATGAACCCATATTGTGAATGCAAAACTTATGTGTTGGAATATTTTCCTTCTAAAACTGTTTGTCATAAACTGTTGTGTTTCCTTTTCTAGTACAGCACACTGTATCAGGTAAAGGAGGGAAAGGCAGAGTTTATGCTAGAGGGTTTGTGTTTGACCTGGCCAAAACTCCTGTAGTTGGAAAAGCCCGTTACAACCCAGGAGCTGAACCAGCCACAAAGAAGTGCAAAATATACTTGTTGTGGTTGCTTATCCTGCTGGGAAGAACATTGAGGTTGCTAGGTGATGAAATAAACTTCCTCTGAACGGTAGAGTTTTGCCTTCAGCTAAATACGCCTCCAAACAGATTCGCTTCCTTCCACAGCAGAGGTGTTCAGCCAGAAACAGCCCATCTCATGCTGTGGGCCATTTCTCTTTTCCTGTGCCTGGTATGTGATATGCCAATAAGAACAATGTCTGGAACGTGGCATCGCTATGTAAAACTATCATATTATCCCCTCCCATAGAAGAGAGAGGCGCAGCATCCTACTGGATCTCATGCTCAAGGATTCCATCTACATCAGTAATTGGCTCTGGGCCACATCTGGACAGAATTTTGTTTTGGTTGTTAACTGCAGGTCCTGATTTATATGATTCCTCAGGATATGTAGTGAGAACTGACTTTAAACATGAATTGCATGCAGAGGCACGATTTTCACCTACTGAGAAAAACTTTCTAGCTGATCTTACCAATTGTGTATGTTCCTAATCATTCCAGCATTCCATATGGTTCTGGGATTGAAGGAGGGGGACATTGTTGTTTGGGTTTGTTCATTTGGTTTGGTTTGGTTTTATTCACCTTTCTACTCTTTCAATCATGTTTTCTTGCCTAAAAAACAATTATTTTACTCTTGTACTTATCTTAAGATATGCTGTTAGTGTTAAGCTTCAAGGCACTGTAAGGTGGATCACTTCAGCTGACTGAGACCAGAGCTTTATTTCAGAGTGTGAAGTGTTCCTGTGATACTAAGTTGCATTTGGTGATTAAAGACTTAATAGCTTTCATTGATTGTCTCTGTAATAAGGGATTTTGTAGTGAACTTCTGCTTAGTGTGAACATAGACTAGTGTCACTGTAGTGATAAATGCAACATCAAACAAATCTTAATGTCACCTCCTTTTCAGAGTTATGAAGGACAGAGTTCCATGGTCTATCAAAGGGGTTTTTTTTACTGATACTCAGCAGTGAAATTGATATTTTCCATTAGATTTCAGAGAAGTTTGGTACTTAAGAAAACAGGAGTTTTCTCCAAAACTTCAAGCTCTAAGCAGCAAAATGTGCACCAGACAAGGCATTTGATTCTTCTGACCAATGGATTCATTTGGAAAGAGGAGGAGAGCAGTTCATGTGTAACTCCGTGCGGACCTACAGAAAACTACTCAGGGTGTGCAGATGCCTAAGGGGTAGACACTGTACCAGTGATCATGTGCAAGAAAATTCCTGGAGCAATGTGGAAAGGACACAGAGAACGGTACCCTTTGTAGTCAGGGAGCAGCTATTACCAAGTCACTACTAACAATAGTCTAGGAGAGTCTTTCAGCATCTTTGTAGTTTGGGTTGAATAAATTACACATCCTGGAGCCTTCTCACAAAAAGTGGTTCCTTTTTTTACCTTTTCCCTCGTGTTCTTCAGGTTTCTTACATTTTCAGGGAGTGGAGTCTCAGAGGTGGCCTTCTGCCTTTTAATCTTCTTTTTGCTTCTCCAGGGACAATGTTGTTACCAAAAACAGCTTTCTCACCTCTCTGTGCCTCCAGAAAGGATATCTCTCACCTGCGTGCTCCTAAGAGAGACCAACAAGGGTTGGATTTGCGTTATGTCTTCAGAAGAGCAGATGCAGAGAGTAGTAGGTACCTGCCACCACCTCAAAACAGGATGCACTGTGTCTGAAAAAGATACATGCTTGCTATCACATAACATGCTTTAACTGCTTTAGAAAGGGGATAACACTGGGGGGGATATGGTATAGAAAAGTGGTCAGCATTTAGACATTTTTTTCCCCTGTATTGGAAGAAATTAAAGACTTTCTTAAATAATTACGGAGAATATTCCAAGGGCAAATAAGCCAAATCACTAGTAAGAACTCGTAGTTGTATACATTTAAATCTGAAATTATCAAACTTGATTTTTCATGTACTTCATGCTCAGTAGAGAGTGTTTGTCAAGGTTTAGCCAAATAAGTTTGAGCTATTAAAGTAGTTGTTTCTTCTCTGTTTTAATAAGTTTTCCTGTTTGAAAGACAAATCTAATATAATGAAGAGCTAAAATAATATCCTCCCAGGGAAAAAAAATAATTACTTGTCCAGTCTAATACATGTGTGTGCTTGTATGTGTGTGCATATAAATATAGGTATGTTTGGGTGAGGATATGCATGTGGAAGTGTCTGTGTGTGCATATGTACAGTGTGTGCATATGTACACGCCCTGCTATCCTCCACAGAATACACTACTTCATTTTGATAGTTTTTAGTGGGGATAAATCTTTCTAAGAATTAAGTGGTCTATTCCTTTTCCATGTTTGTTCAATGCATCAACGCTGTTTGGAATGTCAGGTCTTTTGGTCCTGTTTGTTATTGAATGGTGGTTCAGCTGTATGGGAAGAGAGACTGATGCTAACTGTTGTAGTCATTAAAAGAAAGATTACTTTTCAAATCAATCCTAGTAGATGAAGCAATGAAATCCAAATATGAATAAAATAAACTTAACCTTGCAGAAGTGTTGTGAAGTTGTTTGGGGTCTAGGTCTTCAACAAGAAAAACATGTGTGGTTCATACTGTGGGGTGGAATTTCCTGGCAGGCTCGAAGGATTTAGAACCATTGCTGCTGAAAAATGAGCCAAATATCATTGTAATGTAAACTGGCCATCTACTCATGGACACCAGCGGGATTGGACTAGCCATGCACGTAGCCTTTCTCTAGCTAAGCTAAAGACCCTGCCAGGTCTTCCTTGACAGTTTTTCAAGCTTTGGTAGCACGATGTTCTTCAGCTAGTTCCTGATGGGACACTGCAAGATGGGACAGACATGTAAGTCGCACCAAGCCAGTTCAAGGCAAAGTTTCATCTCCTTAAAGAGCCTTAGTTAGAATTTGGCTGCAGCAGAAGAAAATGGAGGTTCAACAGGGCAACAGAAACTATCTCCAGCACATGGACTTACAGCTCTCTCATATGAACTGTTCTTTTTGTCCTGACTCCTAAAACATATATAACCATATGTGTAGATTCATTATTATGCGTAAAGCTACTATACACTGAATATGACTTGAGTTATGGAGCTTGAGGGGAGCAGGAGCATAAGGGTTAAGAATGGCTGGTGGCTGTGTGGAGATGGCACCTAGGAGAAAAAGAGCTGATGCTTGACCTACGTGTCTCTCTGATGGTGGTGAGGAACTGAAGATTGTTGATGCTGAGACTAATGGAGTAACTGGAAAATACTTGCTGAGGGAAGCTGGGCAATTTGGCAGAGCTGAAAGAAGCCCAATGGCAAGGGAAGTGGGAGGTGTCTGAGGGTAGCATGTGCATTTGGTCACACCACCATTCAGAGGGCCCTCGACAGTTGAAGCAAAAGCACAACCAGAACTTCACAACGTTTAATAATGGGAAACACAAAGTCCTGCACTTGGGGAGGAACAACCCTAGGCATCAGGATGTGCAGGGGCCATGCAGCTGGGCAGGGAGGGCCCTGGTGGACACCAAGCTGACCATGACCCAGCAATGTGCCCTCATGGCAAGCAAGGCCAAAGACCTCCCAGGCTGCAGTAGGAGAAGTGTCACCAGCAAGTCAAAGGCTGAGCCCTGGTGAGACATGCCTGGAGTGCTGAGTCCAGTCCTGGCTCACCAGTGCAGGACACAGGGCAGGCTGGAGCAAGTGCAAAAAAGGGCCACAAGGACAATGAATGGACTGGGGCATCTCCCACACAAGTAGAGAATGGAAGAAATGGGACTGTTTTTCCTGGAGAGGGCCCATGGGGAATGTAATCTATGTGTGTAGACTTCTGATGAGGTAAATGCAAAAGACAGACTTTTCTCCAGAGTATCCAATGACAGAAGCAATGGATAAATGTAAGGAAGACCTTTTTCTCCGTGAGGGTGGTCAGACACAGTATCAGGTTGCCCAGAGAGGTTATGGAGTCTCCATCCTTGGAGACATTGAAAGACGCAGCTGGACACAACCCTAAGCGACCTGTTCAAAGTGACCGTGCTATGCATGAGGGGTTGGACTAGCAACCTCCAGCAGTGCCTTCAGCCCAGTGGTGTGCTGACCCTGCAGTTACAGCAGTGGGTACAGGCTCTTCAGCAGTGATGAGGACATTCAGACAGACTCTGTCTCTGTCTGTCTAGGCCAGAAGAGACCTGTGCTGTCAGGGGAAAGAGCTGCAGTAAATTCTTCCCTCCCAGCTTTGCTTCATGCCTGCCTCTTTTTCCCTAAAAATCATAAAGCTGATTTATGATTCCCTAAAAATCCATAAAGCTGAACAGCAAAGCAGAGGCACCTCCTGGGTCAGCCAAGGAGTGAAGCAGCAGGGGAGAAGCAAGACTGGCTATTTTGTGCCACACACCCTGCTACGCTGCTTCATTGCCACTAGAGCTGGGATGGTGACTGCCTGCTGCTGCATGATATGATGGTAAAGCAGGATTCAGCCTCCCTTCTCTATTCCATTCGGCTCTTCACAGTCCTCCACATTAAATACAAGTGAGGCAAACCCAGCAGGTGACACTGAAAAATGAACGGACCTGCCTGATTTAAAGTAATTCTGATATACACCATATGGATCTCATGATTTGAGGCCTTGGTTTGTATTTAGTATGTCACAGCAATTAGAGCAATTGGCGTAAATTGACAGGCCATCTGAGGGTGTCACCACGTGGTGCGTGCATTTGGGTAAGTGGGGCCATTCTAGCACCATTAGTAGCAGACTGAAAGCCACACATTACTCTCACCCCTAAAAGCCATACTGTAGGTAATTACTAACCCTTCACAAATCAAAATGACACAAGGGGTAGCAGTAGTTAGAAGGGGAGGTGGCATCTCATTTCATAAACAGTAAATCAAGTCCCTCTCCCGCTGTAAGACAAATTATATCACATTCTAGCAGTAGAACAATAAAAAAAACCCCACAGCAACACAAAACCAAAACCAGGCCATTATAAAATTTGACATTTATACTGTATTAGCGGGACTTGCATCACAGAGTCTTAGTGAACTGCAAACCCTTGCCAGGCTACTTAGCTCTGCAAATCAGGACACTTACTTTAGTTCAGTGTTAAGAATTTGTCACATTTCTTGCTGTCTTAAAATGGGCAACTTCCATCAGCTGTCAGTACTTGCAGCTTTCACTGCTGCTCAGCAAGAGGCTGACTTCTAAGCAGTGGCATCGCTCTCAACAAGCAAGCAAGGGAAGCAGTCTGCTGAACATGCTCATATTCATGTGGGTGGACCAGTGAAACTGCTCTCTGTGTGTGGCTGGGAACACAGTGAGCGTAGCTGCATCCTTCACGGCTGGTAGCCTCTGGCTCAGCAGTGCTGTCATTTTGGACAAATCATGGAACAGGTTGTTTTCTACCCAATGGCATCCATATTCATGATGGAAAAAGAGAGTAGCATAATTGAGGCCCAGGTCTGGAAGACCTCCTCAGTCTTGCAGATGAGTCTGAAGTCAGCTGTGATTGATGTCCTGTGCTTTGTGCTGGCATGCTGCACTGGAGTGCATGTCACTCACAGGACCCTCGGTCTTTCAGGCTCTCCTGGGCTTAAGCTGTAAAAGCCATTAGATGTTTCCACAGATTGTTCTGCTTTGCTCCCAACATGCAAGGCTTAATAAACTAAATGCATATGCACTTTTTGTTAATGGAAAAAAGAAAACCAAACCACCACCTGTTTTGACTTCCTGAGACGTTCTTTTAGCAAGTGGTAATACACTAACAGTGCAGTCTAGTTACTCTCACACCTACCAGTCGTTTCAGTGGCACACATATGTAAGACCTGAACAGTTAAGCCCAAGAATTAAGTCACTGGCCCTCCCAGTTACCACCATAATAATCATCTTAACACTATGCCAAATTAATATGCTTATTTGCTTGCTTGGTTTTAAAGTAGTAGTAGCATGATTAAACTAAGTTGGCAAACTCTTCAGGGATAACTAAACTAAAATCCTAATCATATAAATACACGCATTTATCCTTCCAACCCTAACTATTCTGTGATTCTATGATTCTCAATGCATTTGTGAGCTCGTGCATATAGCCAGAGGAATGCTAGGGAGGAAGGTTAGGCTAAAGGAAGAGGCTGAGTTGACTCGAAAGTCTTAGCATATAAGTGGCACTTATGTGTCACCAGGGCACGATCCTGAGCTTTGTGACATCTGTTCCAAATAATGCACGGGAAACTGAATTTTACTGACAGATGAGTGTCTGAATGCCTGTCAGGGTTCCCAGTTCAAGCAACCTGAATGGATATGAGCAGAAATTGTGGTAAAAACGCTACTTAAGTCTGACATATCATTTTGTTGCTATTAGAGAACATTTCACAAGCTGATTTAATTGGAAATATTTACATGAATTGTTCTTTATGCCTGCCCACTGGAAAAAACAATTCAAAAATAAGGTACAGCAGAGAAGAAACATATCCAGGCAAAGGAAAAACAAAATAAAACAGAAGAAAGCCCTGCCAAACCAACCTGATAGGTTTACTCTGTAGATCTGGAGTATGAGACTGAAGCCTGCGCTGTTTCTGACACTACCACTGCAGGTGCTGGGAAGCACAATGTCTTTACTTTGTTACTGCTTTTCCACAAGTTGTCATGATGTAAACTAAAAGTGATCAAACTACTGGACCATAACAAAACTCAGAACTTGCCCCTGAGTTCAAACAAACCTCTATAATGCAAGTGGTTCAAACGCCTGACAGCGTCAGCTCACTCATTAACAGACTGGGACTAAACTTTATTGCCGTATCCTGTTCTCAGTTTGGAGGTGGTTTTGGAGGATTCAAAGTGAGCCTGAAGCATTCATCCAAACCACTTAATTGTTCTAATAGGTTGGCTGTTCCTGAGGGCCTGGGGCTCAGCCAGAGGTTAGTTATTAGATCCAGCTAGCATTTGTTATATGCCATGTTCAGAAGGATGAAAAAAGCTTCTACTTTGCTCAAAAGGAATGAGAGGTACAGAGCAGAGTAAACAGCATGTTGTGGTTCAAGCCCAGCCGGCAACTT
>NW_009914992.1:29565-31936 GCF_000696875.1 Nestor notabilis | reverse complement strand
GCCGCGCTGCAGCCCCGAGTTGCCAAGGTCACAGAGCACCTCGAGAGTCGTGAGGCGGCTCCTGAGGCACAGCCGTTAGCTCCACACCTAACCCGCAGCCCCTGGCCGTGAAGAGAAAGCTCGTTTGCTTGTTCGGGAGGGCCGATGGGGTCCGGTGCTCATCGGGTCAGGAACAGTACCACACTCTATATGCTCCCCACAAGCTCGATGAACGTGGAGAGCTGCCCGGGCAGTTTTGTGTGTACCCCCACGGCTCTGTTGCTGGCACCTCGGTTTCTAACGGTGCCATTGCGTACTCATAGGACTGCACTGCATCGCAGATGTGTCTGTGCTGGCAATGCAAACGGTGGGTCTGCTCAGGGCTCCTTCTTCAGGGAGATGTCACTGAAGGTGGCTCTTGGAGCCCGTGCCTGTCTGCACAGAGCCATTGAACTAACCAGGCTGGAAGGGAGCTGGAAAGATCCAACCTTTTGTGGGAGGGAGCCTAGATAAGGTATCTAGCTAGCACTCTGTCCAGTGGCATCCTAAAAACCTCCCACGATAGGGACTCTGCCGTGTCCCTGGGTTCCAGTGATGGGTAATTCTCACTGTGAAAAACCATGCATGTTGCCCCTTGTCTTCTCCACTTGACTCTTTGTGAGGAGAGATTCTCCATCCTGTTTGTAGGCACTTTTTAAGCATTGGAAGACTGTGATGAACCCCCCTGCCCCCCAGCCTTCTCTCTTCCAGGAAGACCTAACTCCTTCAGTCTTTCCTCATATGGCAGGTTGATCTGCCCTTTGACCCTCCTTCAGACCCTACCCAGTCTGTCAGTGGTATTCTTGACGTGGAGACCAGAACAGGATGCAGCATTCCAGGTGCAGTCCGACAGGCTCCGAGTACAGTGGGATGATCACATCTCTATCCCTGCTAGTAATACCCCTGCAGATGCAGCCCAGGATCTGATTTGTCTTCGTTGCTGCACCAGTCACTGCTGCAGATCCCTTTCAGCAAGGCAGTTCGCAGGCTGTACTGGGCTCTTTATGTTGTCCAGTGTGCAGGACTTTGCACTTGTCTTTGTTAAATTTTATACTGTTCTTCCTAGTCCATTCTTCCAGCCTGTCCAGGTCTCTCCATATGATAGCTCTCCCTTCTCATGTGTCCACTTCACCATCCAGTTTAGTGTCATCAGCAAACTTGGTGAAGGTGGTTTCAATCCCATCACCCAGGTCATTGTGAAGATGAACAGGGTGGAGAGCAGTGTCAACCCCTGGGGAACCTCACTTTTGACAGGATCCCAGCCTGAGTAAAAAGCATTGATCACCACCTTCTGATGAGCTTGTTAGCCCATTTTCTACCCATCTTGCAGACCACCTATCCATCTGTATCTTGCCAGTTTGCCCAGGAGAAGGCTTCCTCATGGATGGAGGGATAGAAAGATGACTTTCAATGTTATAAGTGGTTTACAGGATGTTCTAGCTGAATTAGCTTTTGCTGCTGTGGCTGCCAAACCCAGGTGGATGTGGAGTGGAACCCTGCTGAAAGTAGGTCAATGGAGAATGGGTGTAGGATTGTGCAGGTAATTGATTTTTCAGTTGAGCAGCCAAATAAGAGGGAGGGAAGCAGTACAGAAGACAGCCAAAATAAATGTTATTCTTCTTGTTTTGGAGGGGGAACCAAAACCCTACACTTGTATCAAACAAAACATGTTGTTCAACCTGAAATGGTACTTGTGAGCTAGAAAAGAAAGCAAATGGTTTGCTGTTCAAGTATTTTCTGTTACCCTGAAACCCAGTGGCAAAGGCACTCCTCCAAGAAGAATTAGGAGGAGGTTCAGTTTCACATTCTGCCTGACATGATTTAAATCTGCATCTGTCAGGTAGCTTATCTAATCATCTGATCTACAAATACATACATTGGATTTAACTTGCTGTGTTTCTCACCTTCTTGGTTTCTCTTTGGTCTTTGTTTCTTAATGCCTTTTTTTTTTTTTTCTATCAGTGTTTGTTATACTTGTACCTATTTTTCATTTTTAGCAAAGAACCGTTACAGCTTTGAGAACATACAATCCACAGGGCTGAAACTGTCCATACATCTGTTGTAGGTTCAAATGGTCAACAAGGAATGTGCCATCTGTGAACACTAAACTTATTTTTCTCAGCATTTGACTTATTTGTAAATACACTAGTGATATTTCTGCTATGGACATAAATGCTAACTTGCCAGATGAAGTTTCTAGTAAATTAGTTGTAGTTTTCTAGACCTCTGGGATTTTAGCAGACATTTACACCATACAATTGCAAATAACAGCCTGAGAAATCACACAACACACCAGAGTTAGTCAGAAAATGGCACTGAAATGCTGCAATAATTAGATTTTCTGCAACAATTT
>NW_009914992.1:24444-29534 GCF_000696875.1 Nestor notabilis | reverse complement strand
ATTCATTTATCCCCCCCCCCCCCCCCCCCCCCATGTATTTAAAGTAACTTTTCTTGAAAATGAGGAAATGACTGTTTGGCCAAATTCTTATTTAATGAGTGTTCCAAGAAACAGAAAAGTTTCAGCATGCCCCTCTGCAGCATAAGGTCTCCAGTGGCACTCGGTAGCAGACCCTGCTTTGCTGGCTTAATGCGGTATTTAATTATTCCACAGTGGATATATGAAGATGTTTTTCATATTTAAGTTGTGACATTGAGGCTTCCACACTAAGCTACTGTGAGGAGCAGTCATTCTTCCTGTCTGAGCTTCGTGCATACAAAAGGAGAGAAGGAATATGGAAATACATCCCAGTTATGTAAGTTTGAAACTGAGGATCTGACTCAGCAGAAGGATTTCATTGTTACGTTGCCTGTCAGACCTGCTTCTTTTGTTATGAAAGAAAGAGATGAAAGGTGCTAATACTGCCTGAAATAATAGTCCTTTTCATACAATTTTTATTACCTAGAGCTGATAAACAGAAGTCATGGTTTCAGTCCACTGCCCTCCAATAAGAAAAGCAATTAGTATTATTTGCTTACCACCGTGCAGTCAAGTACAACCACATAATTACATAAAGAGCAGAACAATGACATGAAGAAAACTCCCCAAACCCAGCAGAAATTTAAACCACCTAGTTATGCACATAGTTTGGAAGTACATGTTGTTACCAGTACAATTTTCTCTCCTCTTCCTTTCCTGCTTTACGTTTCTTACATCCTTTACTGTAATTTAGATTACATTAAGCTATTAGCTCATTGTAGTGAGGAATGTTTCTTACCATGCTAAGACCGGTGTATTTAGATACCATGGGAATGCATGTAACAGCTAAAATAAAAATGGGAAAAGGTTTTATTTTGCTTGTCCAAAAGGGAAAATAATTCTCATGGATTGATCCAGTAATGGCATTCACAATGGGTTGTTTACATAAAGGTGATACCTAAAAAGGGTCAGGATGTGACTTTCAGATGTGATGTGAAAGAAGTCTTTCAACCATCACACATTACTGTGCTGAGTGTATTAGGGGTTATATTACCCTAAGACCTTACCTGCCTTTTCCAGTTGAATCAACAAGAGGTGACATAAAAATGGGTCAGACCAAAGGTACCAAAGCCTCCTCCTACACTGGAGAACTGCCAGCAGTGGGTGTATATAGCAACACACTAAAAATGGAATGCACAGAGTGAGCATTCCCAGATACACTTTCCAGTTTCCAGCCATCAGCAGTTTAAGGATCTTCTGAGTCAGAAGCTGCTTCCATACCTTTCTGTTTAATAGCTTTAAGGTGGCTCTTGCCTAGTCCTTTTTTTTTTCTTCTTCTTTTTACATTTATAGCTTTTGCTTGCATAAAGGTTCTCCTATAGTGATCAGTTCTCTCATGTCATTATGTTTTACCCCCAGGTTGCATGTTTTCACATACACATTTTGATGCAAAACAATGCTGGGGAACTTCCTGGAGCTTGAGGAGAATCGTAAGTAGACATACAGCTTGTAGGGGTAATGTCAGCACATTTCTCAACACATTGAAATCAGGGCTGTTGGCCACAGTTCTATCCCTCGGGTGTGTTGTGTCTGCTGCTGACACAAGCTGTTACAGCTGAGGGCATGCAACTGCAGAAGCCTCAGTTAAGGACTGAAACCAAGAAAATGCTGCTTTGAAGGAAAAGTAATTTCACCACAGTGCGAGATCTGTATAAATGGAGAGCTCTGCACAGCTTCTCTGCCACAGAGGGAGGCTCTGCTGTTGCAGGGTTTAATTCTGCAGTTCTTGCTCAGCCAAAACTCAGCTGTTCTGACCAAGGATGTGATCTTGACTTGGAGAGGAGGGCAACAGCTCTTAGGAAGTTTTCACTGCTGTAATTTGCATGTTCAGGACTGGCTTTCCCACATTAGTCGCTTCAACTTCCACCTTTTACCAAGAACTCAGGAGCCCACCACCAAGTCAGTGGAATCACAACATTACATGTAGCACATAGCATGCAGGTTGAATATGAAGTGTGGCATGTAGCAGTGTGAAGAAAGGTTACGTTGGTGTTTGTTATCTACCCCTGAAGCATGAATGTGCAGGGGGTTTGTTCCTTTTTTTCTCAACAGCTTAAGAAATCAGTGCTCTGATCACTCTCCCACGGGAATTTACTGCTACCTCAGCTGCAGAGGGATGGTGAGAACACCAACATACCTGTACAAACTGAACTGCAAAAGTTTTCTCAGTTCTTATTTTTTATTATTTTAGCTTGGATTTATCCATGCTCTCCTCTGGGCTGGACAGCAACTACAGCTCCTTGCTACTTGCTACTTTTTTCAATCCATCAACAGTTGATAAACCCCTATGTTTGGGTACTCATTACAAGACTTCTGAGGCCAAAAACCCAGAAGTACTAAGCATGCAATACACTACTTACTGTCAAGAGAAACTATGACTGCTGAGCACATTTGACTTGAATACCTAAATTAGTGTGTGCTCCATAAACAGCTGTGGTAGAGGTCAGATCCACTGACCAATAAGGACTTAAAATAATTTACTCACATAGCAGAATCACCAAGCCTTGCGCTATTACTAGCACTTTCAAAAGGATCACAAATGCTATGGTATTTATTGTTTCTTAAGGCATCAGACTCCAAGTAACTCCAAGTTTAATTCTCTAAGTAAACTTACAGAAGCTTACCTCTGTCTAGTCAGTACTTCTGGAAAAAAGACTTTAATTCTTTCACTTACAACTGAAAAACATGATTGTTAGATGCTTCCATGCCAACCCAACTGTAGTCATTTCAAGTACCTGATCCATAAAAACTCACAAGCAAATCCCAGGTTTTCTTTTGGAGATCTTGACACAAAGTTGTCAAGTGTTTATTACCATTGTTGTTCTGTATATACAGAGTCAGTGCACATACACATGTGCACACATACTCACAGTTTAGAAGCAATGACACTGGTTTCTTTCTCCTCAGACCAATGTAATACTAGGCAAGTCAATTAAACCAGTTGTTTACAATCACTGCTTTTTCCTCATTTTCTTACACCTTAGCTGACAATCTCAGAATTAATTTTCACAACTGAGCGCAAAATAAAATTGCATTATCTGTGCAATCAGGCCTCAAGTATTTCAAATTGTCCCTTGAAAAGCATCCAGAATACACCTGGCCAAAACCTGATTACATATCAGTCCTCTATCTCTGCAGCAGACTGCAGCACCTGCTCAGCTTACACAGCAGTGATGCACTTCCCGTGATAGTGAAAAACACTCAGGAGAAATCGTCATTCTGCTACCAGCAGAAGAGCTGAGGAGCTGCTCTGAGCATGGCCTGTGTTCCTTGTGCGGGCGGGATGGAAGCAAAGACTGAGCAGTGACCTGCTACCAGGGCATTGTCTGTCCAGTGCACCAAGTGGGGCTGAGACCCCATCAACAAATGATTGATGGCTGTAAAATGAAAGACCTTATCACAACGAGTTAGGCACAATGGGACAAAATCAGCCTGCAACTGATCTTGCAACTTTCCGTTCTCTTGGCATGTTCCATTCTGTATGTTTCAGAATAAAAAGGCAACCTGACGGTCATACTATGGTATGCTTCAGACCTGAGTACAGCAGAGATATACCAGCAGACAAGAGCCACTGCACTCTTTTGTGCTAGTGCAGCAGCAGCAGAGATAAAAGCCCCAGTGTCACAGCTCTTACCCAGGTATGGGGCCCATGGGAAGATTGGGGGGGTGTGTGTTTGGTTTTTTACCTTTATTGTTTGTTTGGTTACCAGCATTCCTTCCCAGATGAACAGTGTAACATATTTGTCTAGTCAGTACTCCCTTTTCTCTGGTTCAAATCACCTTTCTCTGCATAAATATCAGACACTATTTGTTCTTCAAGACACTGTCATAGTACTTTCACATTCCCATGCAGAGCTGGTTTTGCTGCTTCTGGGCTGTAGTATAAAATAACTGCAGTTCTGAAATTTATTCCTTTTGCTGATGGACTTCTGATCTGTTGGCCAGTCCAGAAGCAGTGGACAACTGCAGTGTCATCCGTATAGATATGCCACACAGAGGTGCTTGCTTTGCATCTCAAAACAGCCACTCCATACCTGCTCTTGGCAGCAGGGCTTGGTGAGCTCTCCGGGGCTGTGGCGTAGCAGAGCCATGGCTGCCTTGCGGTGCTAGAAAACTACCTTTGCCCATGCCTGAAGTCAGTTCTGCAGCTGCTACACACATCCCTGGTCCCATTAAATCAGACTTCACAGCCTACCTGTAGTCTCTTTGCGTGCACATCAGCTGTGCCTTGTGCATAGCGAAGTGCACTGAAATAAACATAGGCAGCTTCCTTGTCCTGCCTGGCTCAGGAAATGTGGACACAGAATCATTAGAGGTCAGCAGGACACTGGGGTGTCACAGTGTGCAGGGAGAAAAGAAGGCTGACCAACATGGCCTGCCAGGGCCATGGCCTTGGCTACCTGTCAGTATAATGCTCTCAGGGCTGCTTACACGAAACAGTCCTGGCAACTTCTCCTGCTGAGGAGGCAGGCAGCTTTCCTGTCCCGTGGACACAAATCATGCCCTTAGCCAGCTCTGACCCTTGCTTACAACATGAGCTGCCATCTGTGGGCACAATTACCCAGACACGAGGACTGTCCTCCCACTCTTAAAATAGTTGCTTCATTTTAAAGACAGAGATTTTGGGAGCAACTTTTTGTTCCTGTGTGTTGCATCCCCCAAGGAGGAGTGGGTCACTGTTTTGGATTTATATTAGGCAGCAGTTGCTAAAAATGATCAGTGATCAATTTGTGAAGCAGGTGTTGTTTCCCAGAATCACCATCTGTGAGCACCTGTGAAGAAGAGCTACCAGAAAGGATATGCATTTCTAAAATAGAAATTTAATTGATGTTCTGTGGTTTGCGTCTTGCTTTTTGGTGGTGAAAACTTAACTGGAGCATAAGGCTCAGTGTCTCAGTGAGAGAATGCCTGAGAGACAGGTGCTTTCCTACAAGTTACTGTATTTCATTTCTAGTCTTGATCTCCTTTGTCTCTTTCCACCCAGGATGGAGCAGCGCCACTGCACTATTTTG